>NW_027108122.1:2251936-2274000 GCF_000696795.3 Halyomorpha halys | reverse complement strand
ATGTGTAATGTAAATATGTCCGATTACGGATTGATAAGTATGCTGTGTGAGATGGCAACTTAATGTATTTAGGCAGCATAGATGAATAAATAAAGTATTTCTCTCTTCTAATATTGATTAATTTAACTTTTTCTTAAGTCTTATTTATTTCACTACACGATGTATTAATGTATACTGCCGTGTCCTGAATAATTTTCAACATTTTTAGTTTTGAATTGATTAACAATTTACAATGTGATAAAATGAAAATTATTGTTAATTGTATAAGTACAAAGGAAAGCGAAGGACTTTCATTTCTTGCTATTATTTTATAGGTTACTGGGTTTCTGTCACGCAGCGCACCTTGGAAAGCAAACTACAAAAGGATGCTGGGGCAAAAGAGCCCTGTAATAAAATTGTGCACAGGTCATTGAATTATATAAGGCGCTATATGTTGCCACACATTTGGGGTGCCCACTCAACAATACACTAGAACGAATGCATAGGGATTGATATAAAGTAATACAGTATTGTCATCCGATTTAACAGAATTGTGCCCTTACAAATATTCTCCTATTCAATTCATAAAACAGTTTACTCAGAAATTTCATGGTCCGTATGACATACAATCGCTAAAATTTCGTAGGTATACAATGGATCTAACCAATGTAACAGGCAGAGGAATAACGAAAATCTTTTGTGCTCGCGTTCCAAATGTTTCTTGGTTACGTATTATTAATTGGTTTATATAAACCATCATTTCATAATAATATATACACTGTCTATCAAGACTTGTTTTTTCCTCAATATCGGGGTTTTGGTTTGTTTATATTTCAACATTTTTTTTAATTAGAATATATTTAATCCCAATTGGCCACTGCCCAACATTTGGCACCAAACAGAAAACACTATTATTTTTTTTTTTAAATTTTATAATTAAAATTTCTTGACACAATGTAATTTACTAAGTAAACATTAAGTTAGTACTATGGAATCATTTCGTACATTATTTTTATCGTGTTTTCTAATTTGAAATTAATATTTAAAGAACAGTTTATTATCTGACATGGCTATTAAATATTTAAAGATTTGGCAAAAAGAACAGAAAGAATTTAAAACTTAGTTTACATAGTTTTGAGAACATTATTGGTTCTGTTTTTTTTTTTTATGTCAATATGTAGATGTAGATCCTTAAAAGTACCTAGCTTTTTTTTTTGTTTCTTTTTGTATATTAGTGAATGTGTCAATTCGATAAGATGAGGATTATTAAGCTGCATCATCGGTAAAGAGGGATAAATTAACATTTCTTATTTTCAGGTTGTCATTTATGACTAAATTAAATAAAATTGGACTTAGCAGGACTCATAATTGTATACCGTTAAGTATTGGACGAAGGTCTGTTACCGTCAAAGTGTGTTACTTAGGTGCTTAATGGATAACATGGCTCCAATTACGGTTCGTTTTGCTAAGTGTGGCTAAACAGTGGCAGTGAAAGGCAGGGAAGGAGCAAATGCACACTTTCCGAATGATAAGAGCAAAGTTCAGTAAAAAGTAATGAGTAATCCGTTATTTTTATTTTTCCTCAGTTAATCTCCCTGGAACAAATCTCCGTCTTTTATGACTAGAAAGTTTCTTCTTGGAGTATAAACATAATAATTATATTTATAGGAATGTGTTTAATATGTTACTTAACTTCAAGTTTATTTTTTTTTTCTGTGCTGCTGAGTGCTGCCGAGATTGATGGTCCAAATATCCAGCAGTCGTATTGTATTAGGCGTGCCGACAAAATGAACGCAGACACTGCTGGTTACACACGTTCCTTGGGTTCAGGGGTTGGCCACTAATTACTTAATTAATTGGAACTCATATTAAAATCGAAACACAGAAGTGGTCTAGTTCCGAACTGTTATGACGACGAGCACACTCAAAAAATGTCAAATAAAATAATATCAACTAAACGCAGACAGGGCTGCTAATGACGCTACCAGGGCCACTAATTAGTCGAAACTGCCATAAAAAAACTAAGATGGTCGGTCCGTTGCTAGGGTGACGCCTTAGCAACAATCATCAGCCCCTAGCAACTGTTGTATTACTCATTATTACAAACAAATATAATTACATATTTTTTTTCTTTTCAAATAACTAAATCTAAATAAAACAATACAAATAAAAATATATGTAACTAAATTAAACACTAATAAAACTCAAATACTATTTACAAGGTAATTATATTATGGCGTTAACACACTCTCTGATCTCTACTATATTAATGTACGAATGCATACGAAGGAACGTAATACTACCCAGTAAAGAATCAAAAAATGGTATCTAATTCAATCAATGATTGAGAAGCAGATATCAGTAAAATTATTAATCCCTTTTTTGCAATAAATACCCAAGATGTGACTGAGAATTACTTTGCACCAGGATTGGGGACAGGGCCGTAGCAAGGCCCTTCTGTACCCTGGGCGTGTGGAAAAATCGTTGCCCTCCAAAACAGGGGGTTTGACCAATTTTTTCAAATTTCTGTGAAATTGTTTATTATTTTAATATAAATCACTGTCATTATATAAAAAAAGGTTAAGTGTAAGGCAATAGCTTAATAAATTGCACTAGTCTAAAAAAAGGGACTTTTCATGGTTAATCTTGGGCCCCCTTTGCACCTGATCTCGCCACCTCCTGGACCGGCCCTGGTTGGGGATAACTTCACTCCAGTAAACCTGTCCTCTCAGTGTTGTGTTTTCTGATTATTTTTTTAAATTGTTAAATTTAAATATATTTTTTAAAAATTTATATGTACATAATTGTATTTATTTTGGTCTAGATTTATATTATTGTTAAAGAAAATTCTGTTTGGTTAAATTTTTTATTCTACTTTTATTAAGACGAAAACTTTATATTAATTTTTATAAAAGAACATGGGTCTATTAAAAAGAATTTTTAAATAATAAATATTTTATTTTTAAATTTGTTTTCTGATATATTTTTAGTGGTTATTCCCTCGGATGGAGAGAGCCCTAATTGTACGGGCGTTTTAATGAATTTTAGAAAGTGGTGTATTAATTCTTCCAACCTACCCATTAATTCTGATTAGAATTTTATTATTAAAATAAAAAAACACATATACATCAACACAGTCTAAACTAAGGGCGTTTCTAAATTTCCGAGTTGTAAATTTTATAAAAAATTTCAAAATCAAGCAAAATTAGAATGTAAGAACCTCTTTGACGGTCATTTGATTCCATCGAGGTAAGAGCCGCATACTAGACTGAAAAAAACACTTACTAGAAAAACGCTCTAAACTACCAATACACCAAAAAGCTCTTTGGAGTTGCAATTGTCAGGCTTATTTGAATTACCGCATTGAACTAAGGGATTAAACCTACTCCGCCAAACCATTGATCTCTTTCCGTATATACTCGTTCCAATATAAAACTCCTAGAAAAATGCTTAATGATTATTGATTAATTAATCGGCAATGGCGTTAATATTCTTAAAATATCCATCACAAATAGACATCTTTGTTTTTATAATGGACTATAGTATAACTAAATTCCTTTATAATACAATTTAAAATTTCATTAACTAGAAAGAAGCCCTCGAGACCTTTTAGTGTAGAGACTAGAGTGCTGCCAATGGGTAATTTCTCTATATGTATCACCCCATTTTGACCCTATATCAAATTTAATACAGTTCAAACATCAATAAATAAATAAAAAATAATAAATTTCATTAACTCAGCACTTTACTCCGTGCCCAGCCTAAGGACATCGATCATTCGTGCCCGCTGATACCTCCAAACCTCCGACAGGCGCTCTTGATCCGGTGGATTTTACACTTTACCCTTCGGTAGCAGGATATCGAACACTACGTCGAGTGGAAAAGGATCCGCTTGGGACCGTCACACTTCACACCTTTAGGATACGCCGGTTTCACCTACTGGCTTCCTAATAGATTCTCGTGATATCCGAATTTCAGGCTCTCCAGTAGAGAAGTATTCACTTTAAAACTTCAGGCTCCAGTTACGAACCAAGTGAACTAGACTGTTGTTGCTCAAATACTTCGAAAGGAAATGCCGGAAATATAAAGATTAGCAGGGGAAATACAGCTGATTTCATTAATATAATTATATTTACTTTATTAAACTGATTAATTTAAAATTAATTACTAATGATGACTTTGTAAACCTTTTTCGCAATAAGTTTCCTTTCTCAAACTTTTGAAATATTATAGAATTCCTTTCACAATTATTTCCAATTAACGTAAAATAAATTTTAAAAAAAATTTAAGAAAGATTTTAATAATTGCAGAATGCCAGTGAGAGAAAAGCTAATGAAATAGATATTAATAAATAACAAGTGATATAAACTTTGTAATATCATCTGAATGCAAAGAGACTTATCTATATATTGAAAGAGATATTGAAACACAGTTTGTAACCACAATGACTCACTGACTTGTTGAATCACTTTATCTTAAAAAACAATATCAAGTTTTTATACTTCTGCATTAAATTCGAAGTGGCGAAGTTGAAATCCGTACATTTTTTCTGAACTTCTTCAAAGGATTCTACGGAGACCCTTTCTTGAACCGGAGACCCCTACCTACCTGTCTAGTCTTTAAACGAAAACAATAAAAGGTCACAAACATGTTGGAAAATTACTCTTTTTTTAATTTAGCATGCATCTGAGTGTATTTCTGATCAAATCACCTCCCTGCACAACTGATGATCTATAAACAGTACTTCGTTACAATAAACTGAGCCCCAGACCCTTCAGTAGCGTTTTATTTATTTTTTAATTTATTAAAGATTGATAATTGAGGTTGTGGATAATTAAAAATTGTGGTTTTCAAGCTATGGAGAAAAAAAAAACATTACTTTTCAGAACTTATTTTTTTTTTCAAAACTCTAGAAACTTTCCCGGAAAACCCCTGCACTGCGAGGAATATATTGTGTATGGTATATTTTATATTTGAGCCACATTACGTAATTTTCACGTATATTGGTTTCATTTTTATGTGACATTTTCTGTAAAAAAAAAATTAATTAGCTTGCAAAAACAATGTTCTCATGAAAGTCTTATTGTATTTATTTTATGTGTACAATATCTATTCTCATTTCTGAATTTTCGGTTCAAGTTGTTCTGATTTGGAATTTGGACATTCGTATTGTTGTTGTTAAAACCACCAAAGCACACTATATATCCTAACCACTAATATACATGGCATTGGAATTGAGACTCTTGACGGCCATATCCTCTGAGCCTTCAAACATATTTCAAAACAAAATTATTGTGAATGTTCTGCTATTTTATAGTGACACTAAAACAGAACAGAGCAATCTGAGACAAAAGAGTATAATCTAGGCTTTATTGGACCTCCATGTGATGGATACTTCCTCGTTGTCATCCTGCTTCCTACCTTTATAACTGAGCGAGATCCATTATGGCGAGCATTAGGGACGAGAAATGTCATATGTGGTCTATCTATTACTTTTATCAACCTTTTTCTCTGCTCAGGTAATGCATCATTCTAAATTTCTCATATAAATTATCAATGTTATCGATGGAACGGGATATAGGGCGGTAAAAGTAGTATAACTCAGATGGTTATTAAGAGCTATAGAAAAATTTTGAAATTCTGATTAATAGGTTACCTGACTTAAACAAGTCACTCTCATTTTTGTGTTGTTTTTTTTTATAATAACATAGATAATTATGTATATTTATATATGTATTAAAACAGTTTCATAATTTAATGTCTTACTATTTCATATTAGTTAAAATATTCGTTTCTAAGACTACATCGGTTTTAAAAAATATTTTTCGAATTTCAAGGTGTGGGAATTTTTAGGTAAAGTAGTTCTAAATTAATTTAACTTTTTAATCACGAATAATGTCACCAGTAATTGTAATTGTAACATATTTCAGGAATTTTGTTGTATGAAAATATAAAAGAAATCTGATTATAAGCTAAATTAAAATTATATCAACATTTTAAAAACAAAAATATTTCTTATAGCGATTTTTAATTTTTAATCCAATTCAAAATATTTTTTTTTAGTTATAACTTCACCAGAACTCTAAATTAGCAATAATAATTGTCAGTCCTTTCGAATTTTGCTAGGAAGGACATAATTGGTACGATTGGTTAGTTTTTAAAACTTTCTAATATAGAGTACGTAGTGAGATATTGCAATGCATGTAATTTGTTGTAGATATTGCACCATAACAGAGTGCATACGATACCTTTACCTATCACAATTATTTGTAAAGTATTAAAGAAACATATAGCTACTTTAAATAGTAAACTGACGAGACCCTCTAAATGACATAACTTCAAAGGCATAAGTTTAGCATCTTGATTTTTATTGCCCCATACAAGTTTCCATTCCAATCTTCAATTTAGTACAATAGCCCAAGAGGAGAAAAAAGGCAGTTATCTCACCCCAATGTTTGATTACTTTAATGAAAACTATGTATAATTAGTAGTAAAAATTGATGAGTCTGGGAAGTATAGGTAGGGGGAATAAACACATGGCGGCTGTTAAAAAAAAAGCGATAAAAAAACTAATTTGTCATTCGGAGCACATAAAAAGTAGGAAACACACAAGAAAACCTAAGAAAACGTCATTTAAAGAAGAGTAAATTTTCTAAAATATGAGCCCTAATAGAATTATTTACCTTAAATATTTTTAGAGATATAGCATTTTAAAAACATTTCATAAAAAGGTATGGGACGTACTGAAAGATCAGTAGTTACTGAATTTATTTTGAGAAATTTACATCTCAAAAACCATTCGACGTACAGATGTCTATTAGCACTCAAATTAAACCTAGTTTAATGAGCTATAAAGTAGCTTATGATGTTATCTTCGTAGCATTAATACTTTACATGAAATGTACTTTGCTAAAATAAATTGATTTATAGTTACTCAGACAAATTTTCATTTGCCAAATTTATATAATATCTGTATATCATAAAAACTACTACACCTATAAAGATAAGTGTCATAAACTACTTTATAGTAATTTAAATTTCCTTTATTTTGAGTGTTGGCAAACATATGTGCGTCTTATGGATGTAGAGATATATTTTTTCAAAAATCCAACATTTTATACGAACAACTAGAAATTAACATTTTGTGAGTTTATTTTGTTAAATATCATAATAACTACTATTCCTACAAAGATAAACATAATTAACTATTTTGTAGTAAATTTAACTAGCTTTAATTTGAGTGCTAACAGACATCAGTACGTCCAATGGTTTCTGAAATGAAGTTTTTCATAAATCAAACTTATTGTCCGAACAACTATAAATCAATTTATTTTAGCAAATATCATGAAAACTACTATTCCTACGAAGGGAAAGGTCAAAAACATCTTCATAGTCCATTAAACTAGCTTTAATTTGATTGCTAATAGACATCTGTACGTCACATAGTTCCTGAGAAATAGATTTCTCAAAATAAATTAACTAACTACTAATCTTTCAGTAGATTTTTAAGCAATTTTGCTTTTTAAAAAGCTATATCTTGAGAACTATTGGACGTAAATAGCTCTTTTAGGGCTAATATTTCAGCAAATTTACTCTTCTTTAAATAATGTTCTCTTAGATTTTCTAGTGTTGTTGGTAGTTTTAAAGATATAGAGCTCCGAATGAAAAATTAATATTTTTTTAAGGTTTTGAAACAGCCGCCATTTTTTATTCCCCCTACCTATACTTGGCAGACTCATCAATTTTTACTAGTAATTATACCTAGTTTTCATTAAAGTAATCAAAAATTGTGATGAGATAACTGCCTTTTTTTCTTCCCGGCTCTTGTACAAATTCCTTTCAGAACTTGAATTGCAGAGAGCAAGTGCTTATTTCATGAAGCCGCCTACTTTTCCTTGCACCGGTTTATTTATCAACAACAGACTTTCTTCTGAAGTCATATAGCTCGGCGTTTTGTGGGAATGTCAAAGGACTTTCCACCTTGGGAAGATCAAAACAGTATGAAGGTAAAAATGTAAAAATTTCTCAACCGGAATCGAATCCACTAGTAAAAAAAAAAGAAGAAAAAAACTGTAAAAATATAATTCATTAAAAATGAAATATGAATATAGAAATTCTAATATCATTACTGATATAATGGCTTAATGATTTATTACTTAATAAAGATACAGTCATGTCCTAACCAATTATAGACTTCCTAGGGTGAGAGGTCCACCATGACACTTCAACTTCCAGGTTTATCCTAGGGAAAGTTTCTTTCACCCACTTTTTAGAAGATTGAATATTATTGGTGATTAGATTGTCATCACATTTAATTGTTTATACGAAAATTAGCCATTAAAAAAACTATTTCAAGATGTTTAGTAAGTAACAATATACCAAACTTAATATCTCCCCATTGCGGTAAGCTTAAATACTTTAAAATATTTTTATACATATAATTAGCTTTGAAGGAGGTTTACAGACATAAAAAAAGTGGCGCAGAGAAATATACCCCACTTTGCAGGGCTAAGTAAAATCAAGATACATTGTTAAGAAAAGTGAGAACATAAAATTACAAGAAAAATCATTAATTATAAGAGAAAGTTAAATAAAAATATATATAAAAACCTTATAAAAGAGAAAGTTACTTAAAAATGAACGTAGTAAATTAAAAGAATATAAATAGAATAAATACTAATAACGTATTCAGTAATGAATAATATAACTGAAAATATATCACTGAAGAAATAATTAATGAAAATTAATAACAGATATGGTAACAAAATAAATAAAAAACTAGAAGAGATAAATCTGTTAATTTAAAAAATCAGATAGGGGGGAAAATAGTAAAGACACGTCACATTTTTCCAAATAAGGTTCAGAAAAAGATAAATAAATAGTTGATGGTGAGGAAATATTTAATTGATTAATTTTGTTTATTACTGACAAAGAATTGTAGATTTTCTATTTGAAAAAGCTTAATAATTATGGCGATAAAGAATTTTAAATTCACTTCAAGCACACTGCTCAATTCCGAATGTCACTAAATCGGAGGTTACATTTTTGATATTCAAACTGCCTGATCCAATGCGGAGAAAGACATTTTTTTAATTTCTTAAAACTTGCCGCTCTAAATTATCTGAACTAACGAATCCGAATCTCCTAAATTAAAATTAAAGAATGTAAAAAGTGAAGTTCAAACCTGACTAAAAATACTAAAATAGCTCGAAACTCAGTAGTCTTGAATTTATTGGGTGACTGAATTATATCATTTTCACCAATACAATAAATGCTTCTGTTAAATTCATTATCACCATAATTTGAAATGAGAAAGAAGATTTTTGTTAAACTCATTGCATCCAATTCTATCCAGCTCTGATGACAGTTTTTGGATTCAATAACAAACAAAAAAAAATATAACTAGTAAAACCCATATATATGTAAACAATATATATTATATATATGCCATGCAAAAGATTTTCTAGATCAAGTCGATCGCGTGGGTTGATCGTCAATCGCTCGCAATGTCTGGGGTGTAATTCCGTGTACCATGGACTTTGGAGCGATTGTAGAAGACAACTTTATAGCAATAGTTTCATACATATTTCATATGCACCAAAAGTTATTAATCGTCTATGTTCTTTTAATTCCCTTAGACGTGAGTTTTTTTGCCCTTTAAATAATTATTTTTTTCTGTTTTTTAAGGCGTATATCTGTATTTCAGAGCGATGTGTACTCCGCGAGTCATATTATTCTTCCATAATACATTTTCCTGCCCTCCCCTCAAAAAAAAGAACGCGAAAGTCAAATATTGAAATCAAATTATCAGCCATGCTGTGCTTTTTTATAACAAATTTTTATATTTAAGAACAAATAACATTTTAAGTTGGTAAAAATCTATTTTGAAAAAGTGTCTGAAAATTGAAGTTGTTACGTAATGCTGCTATCAAAATTTGGGGAATTAATTTTCTTCGTGAGCCTATACTTCGAAAAGTTAATAAGTGATTTAAAAAATAAAAAATAGTTTTCAACACATATATTACTTATCCACCCATACCTCACTGGAATGCACCTGATACTGAAAAGTAGTGTATAAACATATTATACACTTCACACCCCTTCTTTCCCCTTAGACTACTCCTATAATAAGTCGATCGCGACACGCTTATAAGATACAAAGTAGATCTTATATACAGAAAAGTTGGCCACCCCTGTTCTAGATAACTAATATATATTATAAGACACAAGGGCGTGCCCAGGATCAAAACTGGGGGGAGAAGAACCATGGTTGTTTAGGTTGTGACATTTCAGCACGGAAAAGGTGAATGAAAACAAAATTTTAAGAAAATTATAAATAATTATACAAGTCCTTAATCAGTTATTCGTATTATTTGCTTGAAAAAAAAATTAATTTTAATTTAATTAATAATTTTTTTTTACTACTGGAGGGGGTATATTCATATTCAAAAACATGTATAACAACAGTATCCTTTTATCATGTAGAAATATTCTATTTAATTTGAGTAGTTCTTTCGATCTTGGCTATGATAAAAATGTTTCATCATAGAGCGGCGGTACAGAGCTGTCAGTGGCAAAAACTTGGTTTCGTTTCGTTTTAAAAGAGAGCAGTTAAAGCACTTATAGTTATTTCGGAAACGTGACTAATGCACTTCCACTTAGAGAATAAAGACACTTTTTTACAGACAATTGGTATCTTCTAACGATTCAGTTTACTCAGAGCCAGCGGGGCAGAACCTAATAAGTACCTACAATGGGTGGCATACGGGTATCCAATGTTTGCGAAAACTAAGAAACAATTGTCCACAATATTTCTTCAAAAGGAATGGAAAAGGACTAGTTTTGAGATAATAGTATTTTATTTCTAACTGATAAATTACACTTAAAAATTCTGGGTAGAAATACTCAACCGATTTTAATAATTGTAATTCCCAACTTTTTCAGGAGTTTTAACGAATTTTCTTACGATCATGATTCAATTTTAATATTTATAAAGAAAATACATGATCTTTAAATTAATGGAGTTTTTGATAAGATCTTGCGTTTATAGCTATTACTGGTCAAAATTGACGAATCTGCCAAGTATAGCCAGAAAAAAAAAATGGCGGCCGTTTCATAACGTTTAAAAAAAATTAATTTTTCATTCAGAGCTCTGTATCTATAAAACTACCAACAATACCAGAAAACCTGAGAGAAAATTATTTAAAGTACAGTAAATTTACAAAAATATGAGCACTAATTTACGTTCCATACTTCCCGAGATATTATAGCTTTTTAAATAACAACATATTATTTTTAAAAAATGCACTGAAAAAGCAGAAGTTAGTGAATTTATTTTGAGAAATCTACACCTCAAAAACAATTCGGCATACAGATGTCTATTAGCACTCAAATTAAAGCTAGTTTAATGTAATATAAAGTAGTTTATGTCGTTAATTTTCGTAGGAGTAGTAGTTTTAATGCTGCTTGCTGAAATAAATTTATTTATAGTAGTTCGGACAAAATTTCATATGCAAAAGTTATATTCATATGGGAATACAATAAAAACTACTACCCTTATGAAAATACGAGACATTGACTACTTTATAGTAAGTTAAATTACCTTTACAGACATATTCACCTCTTATGGTTCTTGAGATATATTTTTTCAGAAATATTATCAGAACTACAGATTTTTCAGTATATTTGTTATAAAATATTGCGTAAGAAACTATATCACGGGAACTATTAAACGTAAATAGCTCTATTAAGGCTAATATTTCAGAAAATTTACTCTACTTAAAATTATGTTCTCTCAGGTTTTCTGGTGTTGTTGGTAGTTTTAAAGATATAGAGCTCCGAATGGAAAAATTATTTTTTTTAAAACATTTTGAAACAGCCGCCATTTTGGATTTCCCCAACCTATACATGGCATACTCATCAATTTAAACTTGTAACTATGCATAGTTTTCATTAAAGTAATAAAACATTGGAGTGAAATAACTGTTGTTTTTTTTCTCCCTGGCTCTTGTATTATAACAATAAAAAATACATAAAGATATCTAAGGCTTTGCAAGCTTAATCTAACTCCTAACCTGATTATATTACAGCCGGAGGGCGTTTTCGATACATATTAGAATATTTTAATTATGGACTAATAATAATGTTTAGATAAAGATGTAATAAATGCAAAATAAAATTTATAATAAATATTGACCAAATATGAAAAAAATAATTTACTGCCGGGACAAAGATAACCTTCATCACTATGAAAGGACTGGACAGTAGAGAACGGCTAAACTGTTTGAATGAACTAAAATTATTTTCAAGAAGTATATTTCATTCATTTAACAACCAAATAAAAGCTATCCCACAGTTAAAAAAATTAAAACAATACATCAACGTTTGGATCTAATGACAATATTCCTGACCGAAGTAAAATTTACTGTGAATTCCTGATTTTTTTTTTCCCAACCATACAAATCCCCGAACATATTTCCGAAATCCCCTACTGGTAAAAACTTTGTTTAATCTATGGTAATGGAGGCTTAAAAACTGAACGGGGGTAAACGTTGCCAAAAATTTCAGAAAACTATTCCAAATATCATAACATAAAAATACAATAAAAGAAAAAGAGAAAATTAAAAACTGAATCAGTAATAGGATAAGACATACACCATAACATTTTACCACATTTACTAAATACATCAGTAGGCATATGAAATACCAAGGACTAACTTAACAAACTTTGTACCGGTACCATTCATAATTAAAGAAAATTATGTAATTTTATTTGATTCCTTATTATTTAGATTAGAACTTATCTGTTTTTTAAGTGGCCGCGAAGTTTGTGGAGGCCAACTCATAAATTCCGGAATTATTCATTTTATGTGTTACACTAAAGCTATAAGCCAACATCGATTCTGGAGCCCTCCTGGGGTTCACCCAACCTCATAAATAGGGTAAAAATCTGGTGGTGGAGCCTGATCCTGACTGGATCACCTCCTTGCACAACCGTTGGTCTAGTAACAGTACTTCCTTACAAAGTACTGAACCACTGATCCTTCAAGGGTGTAGCGGTACCGATTAGATTTTCATTCTACGTAACGTCCTATATTATTATTTTATTATAGTTTACTGGTTAATAATAAAATACAACAAATATTTTCATAATTAAATAAGTAATACAAACGCTTTTCCTATGGACTTTGTACACATTTTTATGACTCTCTGGTAGGGTTTACTGTAGCCGAGGAAGAAAAAAGATAATTGGCAAGTATAAGAAAACGAGAGCTTAAATTTTTACGGATGATAAGTGTATTTATTTTTTTAAAAAATAGATAAACAAAGAAAGACTTCTTTTATCGCGTTAGTTTTGGGCATTGTAATTTTAAGAAACTTCGTCGATCCGCTTAGTTACTTAGCAATCAGAGACGCCACCTTTGCCCCAATCAGACAATCAAAGCTATTTAGCTGTTTGTAGCTTTTTTTATTCAAAGGCAAAGGAGTGCTCTAGTGTCGTATGGACTGAGATTTCCCAGAACTGAAGTAATTTCTGTACTTGAAATCCAATAGAAAGTAAAACTGTATTTAGGATGATAGAAATCAAATAGTCAATAAATATTAAATACGATGCTGTTATGTAATAATAACACTTCCAGATCATTAAGACACTGATTAAGTAAGATAATCTCATTGCCAGCTGCTATCGATATGTCTTGTAGCAAGTTATTTGAACAGAATGATCCTCACGTAACCTTTGACCCAGACAACTGCTATCCTATAACCATTAATTATTCCTGCCTCGGGAGGAGAAAACCAAGGTTCCGACCACTTAGCGTAAAGATTAGGTGAGAGAGGAGGGAGCTATAGTGCGTCTTCATAGTGGATCCGTGTACACTGATGACACTACCATACTGGTGAAGTACCTCGCTCGCACCCCAACCTTGGACAGAGCGAGAATAAAGAGTATTCATAAGATGGAAATACTAATGAAATTTGAAGAAGCCAATGAATACTAAATATGATTACTCTAGTCTCTACGTGACAGTAACATCTTACTTACTAATTTCTTGACCATTGTATCTGCTCAAAAAGGACAATGCCTATAAACTTTAAATTATTAATGTTGATTCCCATTATGTTTTAAGTACGCAATAAAGCTAGGTTTAAAAAAATTACGAATCTTAAGTGGTTTAACAAAAATTGTTTCCAGAACATAAAAAATTTGAATAACTCGAAAACTATACATACCCAGGAATATTAGTCATGCATTTAAGAGATTATTTGATTCACTACTAAACAAAATACACATCATCAAAATCGGAACAGTATTTGCAAAGATTTGTTTGTACTTTGGATCTATGTTTATTTTGTATTGTATTATAACAGTATTGGTTATTTAATAGACCATCTTTAAAATTATTTTATTACAACATAATTAAGACTACCAAAAAATTTTCCCGACTCATTTAATGATTTAATAACTGTCTTTAACATTGCAGATAACCCTTCTTCAATCCAACAATATAATTTCTCGACTTGCTCACAACCCCTCAAATCTAAATACTTCTTTTTAAAAAGATGAATCGTCATCCATCTCTCTCGGAATGTCTTAACCATCTGAACCCATAAGCCTTTCACTCGAGCTTTCTTCAAGCACCAGAACCCAATCTCCATACTCCTACTTATCAATCCTCGCTGGAGTAGATTGTAAATGTATTTTCTTTATGTACTGAGCAAATGTTGCTACATAAATAATTAAAACTATTTCCAACAGAGAATTTATATCATCCTCAGGAAAAATATATTCCCAAACAAAAGTACTTTATGAAGAAGATGGTCACAGTTGCAGTCAAAAGAGAAATAAAAATAGTTAACAACTATTTATTTTCAGATGTTTCGACCCTCTTTGTGGGGACTTTTGAAGAAAATCAAGTCGCCAAAGGTATCAACTTAAACAGCTCTGATAATAAATAGTTGTTAACAATTATTGTTTCCCTTTTGACAGCAACCTCATTCTTCAATATTTGAAATTATACGGTCAATTATTTACATATATATAGCAAGACAATATTTTATATTAAGTATTTTGTATTGCAAGAAAATATTTATAATGCATAAACCGTAGGTGCATCTGCCTCCCTATTTTTTTCCTAATCCAATAAAGTGGTGTAAAATTGTATCAGCTTAGTACATTGTTGGGTTCAGTTATGCAAAAGAAGGTCAGACGTTTAGGTTTGTTTTCTTCTATCACGGATTGAATCCGTTTCACGGTTGTCGCACTTACAAATCCCTTCGTCGTGCATATGTATATACATCTTAATTATTTATAAATATATCTGAATATTATATTATAACTAGGCAGGTCTTTGAGAAAATAGATTTTAGTTCTATCAAGAAAATTCACATAAACACTTTTCGCAAAAACTCAAAACATTTTGGAACCTTTTATATATTCACAATTTCTTCATATTTTGTACTGGTATAGATTTTGAAAAATATGAAATTTCTCTGAGATATATCCTCTCGGTTTCGGGTTACATAACTCTAAAATCCTCACAAATGGGTTAAAAAAAACTGAAAACGACATGATTTGTAATTGAAATAAAATGATTAATTGTAAAACGTTCCCAACTTAAATATGCTAGAGATATGAGATAGGAGTCATTTTACAGTATCTCATGCCTTTCATATGATATGCTACACTATAGGTGTAGATAAGTTCACATTTTTCAAAACCTAATTTAAAATGTTCATTTTAATTTTCTCAGAAAGTTAATATTTTAAAATATATTCCTTCAATAGGTAGTATTGATGGAAATCGCAAGGGTAAAATATAAATGTGGGATTGAAATGGCTTCGTTGTTAAAAAAATGAAAAACTAAAGCTCCACTCTTATAAACTCAACTCTTCATTCATAATAATTATTACAGCAATTAATGTTATAGTCGTTCGTTAAAATAAACATAAGGCAGGCGTGAATAAGGATATGATTCAGTTAATAGAATATAAGTTATATCAGGAGATTCTTTTATTTTCGCAAGTTTCAAATTTTCAATGAAAAGTTTTCACAAATATTTACAAAGTAATTTTGGAAATAAACGCAGGGTATAGGTGCATTTCATGGATATACGTCATCGTCATAGGTAAATGATAATGATACCAATGAATCAAAAGTTCTTTAAGTCAGGAAATTCAGTTTTCCAATAGTACAAGTAAAAAAAAAATATATAATATAAAACTTATAAAATGCATCTCAATACTTTTTATATGTACACATAATAATTAATTTTAAAAACACCTTACCAAACTATAATATAAATTTTAAACCTTCATATTTTTATCTACTTAAAACTGCATTTAAAAAATTGAACTATGATATATGTTAATATGATTACTACACAATACAAAACCATAACATTTGGTAGATTGATGATATCATTTTCCACAACATTCTCCTTTTTTTCATTTATATATACAAGATAATATTTATACTTTGTCCAGCGGACTACGCATTTCAATAATCTCACAACATACATAGATAAAAAAATATCTCTACAATTTTAAAGCTCTCTAAATCTAAAAACCTTTCAATAAGATAACTAAATACAATTACGATACCTTAGAAACTATATGAGCCTAAGATTTTGATCTATTATTTTATTTTTAAATATTTATATCGACGAAAAACTTGAATCCTGAGGCAGGGCCTGAGGTGTAGGATGGAGCAGGATGAAGAGTCCCAAGATGAGTTTGAGGATATCGTTCGCAACTGCCTGAGGGAGGAGACTCTCTCGACTCATCACAAAGGTAAAGTAAGAACATTTTTCACGTTTCATTCATAATAAGTTATAACTCACTATAGTAAGTTTCTATAGTGAAAAAATTTAAACTGGAGAAAGAAACTAAGCCACATTGCAACCGAACGAACTAAAGTAATACGCTATTTTATTTAATGTAAAATAAAAAAAATAAATCACATGTAAAACTAGATATGAACTAATTACTTCATCTAATATGTTAAATGAGTTCCATTTTAGGCGAAGATAGTTCCACAGACATTTTCTGACACTGGAATATTATACATTTTCAGGATTAAATGTTTCGTAGCCAGTCCAAAGATAGGATAAGTATGGGGGTGGAGAGTTGGAGTGTTTTCTGCAGGACATGGAAAAGATACTTAAGTAACAAAGATAATATGGCATTAACCATATTTTATAAATTTGATGGTTTGTTCCTTTTTGCGGTTTAAGAATTACGTGGGGAAGAAGAACTCGAGCATTAGATCCAGCCAGAGAGGTGTTTACGTTGATTCTGTGTCGTGCAGGTGATATACATATCGACATTCTCATTATTGGAAGGGTTAAATTGGTAATAATCATTTTATATTTATTATTGGTAATAATAATTAATATCACATAATTATTTTCCTAGAATTCGTGTGGACGCTAATAAACTAATACAAATGAGAAGCTATTAACTCAAAAATCAGTTTATCCTACCTGATATCCTATGATCCTTGAAATACCTTGGCATCCTCTTCTATCCTCCTCCCCATAGACCTATCTTCGGGTATCATCCATCTCTCGACCATGAGCATCTTCTACATCTTGCAGCCAACGAAATCTAGGTCTACCTTGGCTTCTTCTTCCACGCAGGTGTCCCTCCATCATTGTTTTAGGGATCATACCATGCTCTATTCTTTGTACTTGCCCCCAATCATCATATCCTGGAAATATTAAGGATGGAAACAATATCTGGTGTTCCATAGAAACTTAAGTTTCTCATTTCTCTTCATCCACCAGCGTTCCATTTCTTTTGTGGAGCCAAAGATTCTCCTCAAGATCTTTCTATCCAACATATTTAACAGCATTTCATCATTTAGTGTCAGCGTCCAGGATTCGCTCCCATACATAACCACTGCTTGCAGGACCGTACATCACATTCTTCAGCACATTCAGGGTCTAGATATACCACGATTTAAAAATATTTTCATAAGCGACAAATATGTGATCCTCGCTTTAGTGTCTTCCCTCATATTATTGTCTTGAAAGCGATGCCGAGATACTTTAACAGTGTTATTCTCTGGGAGCAATGCCGAGTCCCCTCGATATGCCCGGTTTCCTATTTCTTCCTTCTTTTAATCAGTTTTTGTAGACATCATATTTTGTGTCCAGTGAAATCAATATATCCACTTTTAGAAATGAATGCTGTAGGCTTGTCATCTACGTAAGTTAATTTTTTAATGAAAATATCAATTTGTAATACCTATTTGACAGTTGGAAATTTAAGTTTTTTAAATAAACTAAATCATTTTCAGAAATGGAATTTTAATTTGTGATAACAATTTTCAGTATACAGACGTGGATATATTAACTTTTGATAAAATGCCACTCAAATATTAATTACAGTTATTAACTAAATTAAAAATTGTATCCTTATTAGTCTCAACACTTTTTATTTCAACAGTCCAACGTTTCGGCCATTCTCAAGGACAATCTTCAAATTCAAACTTTGTTTGTGTATATGGTAGTGATTTGATGGATAATTTTTAAAATAAGAAGATTTAGATATTTATGATTTTAAATAAAAAATAGGTTTTTAACTTATAATTAATGACCTGGGCATAATAGCCTGCAAAACAAATTTTAAATTTTAATATGAGAAATTGAAATAATATATTTAAATTAATTACAATGTTAGTGATCGGTGTTCCCACGTTCGTAGTCTCCGATTTAAGATTTGTCCTCTGATGTTAACATGAAGGTCTCCGAATAAACTCAATCACCCGAAGAATAGTTCCTACGATCTCAAAATTCCTAGTCCCCACAGGCAAGAGAGAGTGCTAATTAACGAAGAAAGTATCCATATTTCCCACACATTGGCCTTTAATTAGAAGAAAGAATCCCCTTCATCCTGAAGCCAAACTTCAAAGCTCTGACATTATTTCGATAGGCACCGTGAAAAGGCCAATCGAATCGATGAAGAACTGGGTCTTCTCTAATTGACTATGACCGCGAGTATTTAGCAAATCCATTTACTACAGTGGGATGCGCTATAGTTGTCTTCGTTCGACACCTTGGAGAATTTTCTATTTCAGCCTTTGATTTCAGTAAATTCAGAGGGATTAAAAGAAACCTTAAACATTTTTGTCCGAAAAAAACAGAACTATAATTTTCAACAGCCACAACATTGAATAAAAGCTCTAAAGAAGAAATGGTAAATAATATCTCCAGAAATTTACATGTCCAGTGCCACATTTTGCTGTTCGTAAATAATCAATTCACTAACTCATTATTATTTCAGATGAACATAAAAAAAAACAGCGATAAGTAAGAAAAGAACAAAAGTTAACACCAAAAATTTTAATTAATTAAAGAATAGCAATGTCATTTATCTCGGAAGGTCAAGAGAAAACTTGTTGCACGGTCAAGAGCCAATGGTTACAACAAGGCTGTTATGTAATCACTCTTTTATTTTATTTATTTCTTTATTTTATATTCCTCTTCTCCGTTTCCTCTAAAGTTAGCATTCACTCATCGATATTGGTGTGAATAATTAATAAAGATGGAAAACAAAATTCTCACAGAATGGAGTAACTATATGAATAATTTGAATAATGTAAACAACTCAAGTGAGTCCTAGAACGCTACTTCTATTTAGACAAATAGTTTTTTTTTTGTTTTTTTTTTCAAAGTTCCAGACCGCTCATCTGAATCATAACACGAACGATCATTGATTTTCATAATTTTCTTTTAATCACTTTAATTTTAATATAGTATTTATTTTGTCCACAGCGCTAATCAATCCTTGTGAAGATGAACTATAGTCTGGATTAGTACCCTCCGGCAGACTATAGTCAAAAGAAGGGTTAAATTTTAATTCTTTAAAATCTCTGCATATCAAACTTTTCTTTTCAAACCTTTCAATTCCCAACCCTCTGAGTAAATTTTAAAGGATTAGAGGTGTGAATCAACTTAAAAACATAAAAAAAAAAAAATTAAAAAATAAATAAAACTCAGAGGTGGAAGAAAAATGTTGATCCCAAAAGGAACTTTCTCTGGCACATACTGAGTTCATATTTTCAACCCTGCAACTCAATTCGGTATAGTAAAGAAAAATCTTAAATACCGCCAGAAAACGTTATGAATGAAATTCAGCCCTATTTTTTTTTTTTTTTTTTTTTATTTACTTAAATATATCTTTCAACTTGGGGCTAAAAGATGGTTGTCTTGCAAGAGGTTACCAACCTATTCTAGCAGGAGTAGGAAGGCCGAGAGGTTTATTTCGTGGGCCCGTCACCAAATAAAGGTCAATTAGCCCAGACAACATCAGAACCGCCGCCACTGCAGGCATGATAATACTAAGTTTCCTTAAAACCCTAGGCTACAACAGTCTTACCTGCCTAACTGGTTCTGCCTAAAAACCAATCCTACATACCGAATTTCTCCTAATCTAATGGATCACTAATCATTCTTTAATTCATATCGAATTAAGAGTTTTTCACATTGGGCTTGGGAAGTGATCTGAGTTGGAAATAAACCATGACACAACTCAAATGAAATTACAATTAATAATACAAATTTAAGATCTTGAAAACATCCCAGAGAAGAATTGACAAAAAAATATAAGGTTTACCATTTTTTATTGTCCCGAGTTAACGTAAATAATCGGATATAAGGGGTACAAGCAGGAAAAAGGACAAAGAGAAAATAAAATCGTTTCAAAACAACTTTTTTTCACACAAGGGGTCCAAAAGTTGAGAGCCTAGTTTAGGTAGTTAATGAAGTAAAACACAAAGCTATGGTGTGTGACTCCGCGCATTACCCACAAGTTCCTAGATGATTGTCTTAGCGTGTGAAATGATACTGTTAAGAACAAGATGAAAAAAACAGTCCTTAAGTGAAGCATGTAACCAATACAGTAGAGCTCCGCGGTGACTGTTGGATAGCTACACGGTCCTAGGCGACAAACATCCATCCGTTACATCATTGTCGGTTTCTGTTAGCCAGTCACTAAAAGGCTACCAATGTAACACCTCTTACATACAGCCATTATTTAGCTTCTGTATTTCTTTAACCATTTTAAATTAAAAAGGGGGGAAATGTCGTAATTTAGAGGGACTTAAGGAAAATATGTGTGACCTAGAAATCATGGTAAAAAGTATATAAAGAGGTAAAGAAGAATTTGGTCCTAAGATTGCAACACATTTCAGTAATAAAGGAACGGTTTCTTAATCGTGTGAAATGAAGAACGAAAGAGATTATAGCCCACTAGCAAGATCTCATAAAATATATCGTAGGCATCCTCCCTTAGACGGCCAAACAAATTGACAGTAATACCATAAATAGAAGTTCAGATTTTAAATTTAAGGCACAGATATAATGTAATGTAAGATATAATGTAAATTGTATATGTATAATGTATTGCATTATATTATTATGTATTATGTAACCATATAAAAAATAAAGAGGTTTGAAAAAAAAAAATTTAAGGCACATGAATTATGAAGAAAATTTTAGCCATTTTTACCGTCAATTCCATTGGGGTTGCTAATTTGAGTATTCATTCTCGATCTTGAGTGTATGATCTATATTCAATAACAGAATCAGATGCTCAACAAATACTTCCCTTCAATATGATTCGATATTGCAAAACAGTTTAAGGAAAGCTCAAATTCACTATGACCTACTTTTTTTTTTTTTAAGCTATATATTTTAAACATTAAAAATTACTTTTTAATACTAATAATTTTTAAGTATTTTCGTTAGTAAATTACCAAATACTTATCAATAAGCCTGATAAGCCAAGTAGATCATCTATCAGTACCTTATAATGGAAATAATTGAATCTAGTTAAAATGATAAGATAAAAATATTTTTTGGTAATATTAAATGTACAAGAATAATTGTAATAGGAAACATTTTAGTAACAAGTTTTTATGATGGATACAAAGCCTTCTCCATCTTTTCTTTTCTGAAGTAAATAATGAACTTTTGTTATAGAGAATCAAGACAACAGGAACAAAGGATACACAAGAAATAATCAGCAAGAAAAGTTTAATTCTTCGGGAGGAAAACGAGGTAAAGAAGGTAATTTAAACA
>NW_027108122.1:2229256-2251806 GCF_000696795.3 Halyomorpha halys | reverse complement strand
AATTTTAATTAATAAAAATAAGTAAGTAAATTTACAAATAAAGACAACTAATATTTATACAATTTATAAAATATAAAGGAAGAAGGTCCGGGTGCAGTCAAAGAAAAACTCAAACTATTAATTACGAGCTCATAATAAATAGTTTAATTACTATATGAGTTTTACTTTGATCGCACACGGATCATCTTCCTTTTTATTATTACACACGGTAAATCATCTATCAATCTATTAAATAAATAATAGTAATAGCTACATACAGAGTTCATAGCATTGGTCTGTACTTCAGTCTTCAAGATGGATTTCCTAAGTTGTAAGCCACTGCACTTTTAACTGCTGATAACTGGGTAATTGGCTATTTCTTAAAACCAAATAGCATCAAATGCGATTATTAGGACTGTTTGGATTTTTTTTTTGTTTCATCAGGATGCTGCACCTCCGACTTTACAACCTTATAAAGCATAGGGTTCACTAAGAGATGAATTGAGATGGATGACAAAACTTTGACTCAACTGCATTAGATATTTTAATTTTCTCAGCTATTGAGGATTTGAACTTTTCACTAGCTGGTTACACATATCAACATATGATAACAAAACTTTTCTTTTCTATTCATTTATAACATTAATAAAATCCCAGTTTCTTGACAATAAATTTATTTTTTCATAATGATTTGTTAATAGTTCACCATGGATTATAAATGAGGAGAAGATGATTGGGGACGTGGTCTGCGACTAACACAAATAAATTTTTACTTATTAGTGTTCTTTACTGATCTCACTCCAGTCATCTCATAAATTTAATGTTATTGGTTTTAAATATTGATATGTGCTAATATAACATTAAATAGTGCTTATAAGACCTACATATTAAAACTATATGTCTCTTGTTGCGAATTATAGCCAAACCTATTAATATTATCATAACCATTTTAATGGGGTCACAAATGTTGCTCAGGAAGAAAAAAAAAATTGTAGTTAATTTGCAGCCTTTTGAAATTTCCCCCCTTTCCTCTCTTCTCCTCGTTTCGGTCTTGATGAGGAATGAGTAGCAGTAGTTCAGTAATGTTTTAGTATTGTGTTCATCAAAGACATATCAGACTACTTGATGGAAACCTTTTACCAAAAGTTTAGGATAGTTTATGTTCTGTTTGATGTTGGATTCAATTCTATACCATGAACGTGAGCACAAGAATAGAAAAGAAAAAGTGTCTTTATTTAGATGTTCCATATTATATTACACAAATACACAATGCTGTAAAATAACACTAGCCAAGGAGATTTTCTATGGCTTATGGATCCTTGATCGTACTGGTTTTATAAATGAATAACGATATTAAAAATTGTCTATAGTTAAAAGAACATCACATATAAAAATAACTAATTCCAGCATTTGTCATTTAAAACATAAACTTTGTTTAAATTTTTCTAACCATTTGTAAGGCCTTTTGAGGATTTTTCAAAATAGGTTTACATTTTTCTCCTGTTTGACCAGTACAGTGCTGGAGATTTTTTACTAAATAACTTTGTGCAAATAAATTAAATTTATTTATTTAATATTTAAATTAAAATTAATAAAATAAATTTTTAAAAATATTTTAATTTTACCACAATTTTTGCAGTTTGAAGTAGGTTCTTAAATTTCCCAAAATGGATATTCAATTTTTTGGAGGAGGGAGATAAGGGAAGGGATACCTTTCAAATTTATATGACCATCAATTAAGTTTATAGTGAAAAAATTATACTATAATGTACACTAATGATTACTTAGGATTGCTATTAAACTTGAAAACTCTTTTTGAATATATTTAATTGAGCCATATTTGAATTTTAAATAATAATTATGATAATTTATCTTCACAGATAATTACGGTAAAGATGAAGAGGAATATGATTATAATGAATATGACAATGATAACTCGAACAATAGGGATAAAAATACACAAAGAAGGACATATTCACAAAGTACACAAAAGCCTCAGGGTAGCCAGTATCAAGGCTCAAAACAGACAGGAGCCAGAAGGAACCAAGGGTCGAGGAACATTGGCTCTCCGTTGGAATCAATAGAACCAGTTAAGATTTAATAAATTTTTATACTTTATTAAACATTTATATGGAACTAATTGATCTTTTATATGATAAAACTATTGTTCAAAAATAAACATACAATACAATATATTTTTAGAAGAACCAGTCAAAACTATTATCAATTTGCTTAATCAATTTTTTGCTACTTAATATGAGTCAAACTGTTTAGATGTTTGATTTTCTATTATTGTTTATTGATTTAAAGTCTAGATACATTACAAAATTACTCCTTTCTATTATAGTCCTGTGTTATGGTACCTTCTTCTATATTCTTTTAATAGTCAACAAATTTTTTAGGTTTCCATTTTAACAATTCTATTCTGTCAACTCCCTAGATTTTTATCAAATACAAAACTTTTTTTTTTTGTTCTTATAAGTTTTCCAATTAATCTCATTCAGCAAATAACTTTACTTACTGAAAACAGAACACTTATAGTTTATACATAGATTTTTTTATAACAATTTTATGTTCACATCTTCATCAATATTTTTTCAAAATTTCATAAATACATAACTGAGCCTCAGCAAGTGTGAACAATTAAGCTTAATAAAGGCTCTCAAAGACTGATTTAATCTTTATCTGATAATCATTCAGATTCTCTTTTGAGGAACAATCCAATTAAAATGTTCATTCCAAAAGTATTTCCCAAAGTATTATCTATTCTTGAGTCAAAATGTGGAATTTTCATTTGACATTTAATAGCACTTTCTTAGAACTATTTGAGAAACACAGTGAGAAGGTAACTTATAAATCATTTCTCAAAGGCAGCTATATTTGTACCCCCTTGTTTAATTTCTATCTTTCTTCATTTCTTTTATCATTTATTAGAAGTATTAAATAAATCAAAAACAATTTGTTTTCTTTAACGTTGTTGTTACTGATATGTTATATAATTATAAGATGCTATATACATCATAGTTAATACATCCCTAATGAATTAATATTTATTTTACAGTGCATCATACACTGCATATTTAAGCAGAAAAAAATGGTTAGTAATTATTTTGCCAATATATAAATCATATTTAAAATGTTAATTATGTAATCATATTATAATCAACAGCTTAATCAAAATAACAAAATTGACAAATCAAACACAATGCACATCTTGACACAGAAAATAAGGGATTCTGAACTAAAAGAGTTTGTGGAAGATTCAATAAATGAATGTTTTGACAAAATGGATAATGGTAAGGGACACTTATATATAATTATTTAGAGTATTACCCGTTTACCAATAATTATATGTTATTAATTGGAAAATAGATTATTAAATATTTTACTTAATGACACTGTTAGGCTTTATCTATTCCATACAATGAAATTCATCGTGTTATTTTAGAAAAAAGTGAAGGAAAATGCGAAGATTCAAAAAAATTTGCCTTGTGCCTTGAAGAGAAAGGAAAAAATGTAAGTTGAAAACTAATAATTATTAGCGAATAAATAACTAGATATATCTTAACAATGAACTTAATTAAAAGAAAAATTAAACTTTGAAATATATGTGTGATAAATAGAAACCTGTTTTGTGTGTAATTGTATCTTTTGTTACCAAGCTTCAAACTAAGCCAAACATATACAGAAATTTGAATCATTAAAATGACATTCTATTGACACTAGCAAAATCCCTCTGTAACAACAGGACTGTTAATAAATCTCTATTTCATTTTCATGTAAATGTACACTTTATTCTGTTGCCTAACTTGTTTTAAACCTATTATCTTTCTGATTTGGATCTATGGAACAATATGTTGAAATTTAATATTGCATGTTCTGCTCTTTTTGGAGTAAATTACACAATTATAATTTTTGTTACATAAATCAGACTATATCCATTTTAATAGCATAAAACTGAATGCTTAAACAAATTTCCCATATTATACACATGTAGGTATGCATCCAAATATTTATATATTTTATTATATTCTTTTGGAGTTTGGAGAGTTTAGAAGCGGGAAGTTGTAGTTCAGTTTGGAAAAATATGAGATATTTGGAAAGTAAAAGCACAATATCAACAACAGTTAATATTCAAGCTTTATCTGGTATAGTTTTGAGATATTTTTCCTGAAGTCTCAACCTTGCAAAGCATTGTTCTTTAGCTAAAATTAATTTCTAAAATACAAGCAAATACAAGTGAAGAATATTCTTGGAATTTTACACATTTTTGGTTTTTATTGCATGATTTTAGGTTTATTAATGCATATTTTTCGATTCTTTACTGTGCAAAAATCCGTTTTCTAATGATCATATAGAATGAAATAATAATTTAGAATTTAAAATTTGAAAATAGTTAAATTGATAGCTCAGTCATTCTTTACGATATTGACTGAGAAGTCAAAGGATATTATATTCAAATAGTAACAGGTATTCAAAATATATTCAAACCTGGAATATATTAGGGATAGTCACAGTTCCTCCAGGATCGTCATGACCGTGGAAAAGGAAAGAAAAACTATGTTTTTAGTAGTGAGAAGGGTACATTTTGAATGAACATACCCAATATTCAAATTTGTATCCAACTTATATTGAAATCATCCCAAAACAACCATTTACAACCAAGTTGCGGGTAGCCTACCAATGAGCTATGAAAAGCAGGAATGCAACACAGCTTAGCAGTATTTCCCTCCCAGATTATCTGTGCTTTCATGCTTCAATAGAAAAATCAACACATATAAATGACAATTACGGTTTTCATGCCAATCAGAAACATAAATATTAGTAATATTTAATAGATTATTTAACATTATGTTGTTTTTTTTCTAGAATTGTGAAGACTGGGACACGAACAGTAATCATACAGCAGATAACACTAATACTTTTTCTAACTTCAATTATAATGGGCCAGATGAATCACAATCGAAAAGAGGAGAAAGAGGGAATAACAGGCATCAATATGAGACTAACAATAACAGCAAAGACAAAATGAGTGGTTGCTTTGTCAGAAATGAAAGAGATGAAAGAGAAGGGTCTAAAATGAAACATGAGAGTTCAAATGATAAATCAAGCAATAATCGAAAGAGCAGTGATTCGGATCATAATGAACAAAAAATAAAATTTTCAGATTACTTTCAAACAAGAGGATAAAATTTTTATCAAACAATAACTTTAAGATATAATCATTTAAAATTATATTAACCCTTTTATTCAACAATATAATTATAAAAATAAATTTGTATTTTTATTCTTTTATGAGTATTTATGTGTTTGTATGGATATATAATATATGATGTTCACATGTTCACCACTATATACCATGAGGACGATACTGAAAAATTAGAGACAAAGTCAACATAAAATACAATAATTGGATATTGTTAGTACTTACCTACATTTTGTCCAAGTGTCTAGAACTGACAAACCAAGATTTTAACATTATTGTCGCCCAAAGAAGCTGCAATACTTTCTCTTTTATCTTCATTTCTTGTTTTTCTATAAAGGCCTGTAAAAGTGAGCCAAAACATAGGTAAAATACACAGCTACTTTGTGTTTTATTTATATCATCTCCTTTCCCTCATGACAATTACATAAATAAATAAAATAAAAACCTCGTATGGAAAAGGAACAATCATTTTATTGGTACATAAAAGGATGTTTACATTAAATTAATATACATTTTTCAATTCTAACAACTTTTAAAGATTTAAAGTAACAAACAGCCAAAAAAAAAAAAAAAAAAAAAAAACTTAGCAAAAGGATAAGTTTAAATACAAATTATTAGAAGGATTAAGGAAATTTTTAAAAACACAAAATGTTATCTCAAAAAATTAAGTACTTGTAATTAGCATGATTAGGTGATGAATGTTTCTCATTGACCAGTTAGAAATTGAATTTTAGGATTAAGTCAGCCTCAAATCTCCTTTCTAGATATGAGATGGATCGGTTTCATAAATACTTGGTTGCAAATGAGTTTTATATAAATGATTCTCATTGGCTAATTAATAATTTTAAACCAGGTAAATCAGATCCCAATAACCAAACTATAAAGGGTTAGAGCACTTTTGAACAAAATAGCCAATTTAGATGAAACAGAATAGTTCTTTTTGGCTAACCTTTTATTTATATTAACAGTTACTATATGGATAATGTCTGAATCAAACATTTTATCTCTAGAAAACTGTTCCTTTTTTCCTTAAAAAAAAAATTAATTGTTATTTTTTACCTCTTGTATCATATTGTATAATATTATATTTGAATTGAATTTAGCAATAGTATCTATTAAAAATTTCTGCTGTATTATTATTGTAATTATGTATTATCACATAAACATTCTTCATTAATGGGTTGAATAATTGGAAGACATGAGTTGTAACTATTTTAAAGCTAATTTTAAGCCACTATAATGAATGTTAATAATTGAATTAACCATTCTTTGGCAGTATTTCAAAATATTTATCTGTGAATATAACCTTAATCTATTCTTATGTATTATCAATTGACAAAAATAGTTTCGACTAGAATACCAAGTCCAAACATCAATTATATCTGCTTAAAAAATGTAGATGGTGCTGATACGCCATTCGCTAAGCGATACAGTCTTCTTTCAAGATCCTGCAACAAACCAGAAGCCCCAATTCTAAAGAGCTGAGGATCTAACCATTCCTTACCCAGCTCCTTCTTAACAAGCTCAAGCCATGGAAATGCATCGCTCCAAGTCCTTACCCCTCCAGCCGGTTTCAAACCAACCTTTGAACCAAAATACTACTTTATCCTCCAAACAGTGTAATCTCACTATTCAAAAACTATAAAAAATGTAAAAATAATAATAAAGGTTTTTTATCTAAGTGCCGATCAAATGCCTAACAATCAATAAAGACCATAATTTCGAGGATTTTCATAATTTTCAAAACTTCAAAAAATGTTTTTAAAAATTAATATTTCAACCTAAAAATGTTTTTTTGCATCTGGGTTTTAAATCTTCCTACGTGTAATAAATATTGAAAACCATGCTTTTCCAAATTGGTCTAATAAATGATTAGTTCAAAGAAAATTACCAAACTTATACATCACTCACTGAATTTCAATAACTAAAAAAATATAAATTTTACAACATTTATAGTAATAGACTTCATTAAACAAATGGTGTTATAATAATAACACCATTTGCCACTTAATTATTTTATGAAATAGGACACTTATATTGTTTTAGACGTCTGACATTTCAAAAACGTCTTTTAAGCAACAAATGTTTCATTGCAGATATTTTATGTACTTCAATAGATAGGCGCTTTAATAGATATCAAATAGTGAATTATTTACAACCAATGTACATTTTAATGACTCTTTGAAGTATGAAATCAATAAATTGAAAATAATATTGTTTAAATCTATTGTTTTCTGTTTTGATGTTGTAACTAAAACTGAAATTTCATTTTTTACAACACTGTCAAAAGTTTAACCAATGTTTTATTATTTCTTTATAAGTTTATCTGTTAATAAATAAAAACATAGTGAACATAGGAACTACTTAGTTCCAAAAAATTTAATCATAATTTTGATTTTAAATAATCAGCATCTCAGCTAAAGTAATTCAAAACTTTCAGCCACAATGTTTTAGCAATAAGGTCCATTTAGTCATGACAACATTGAATTTAATGAGCAATATTGTTCCACAAATTACAGGATCATGTATATGAATCTGAAAAATATAAAACAAGCTTCCTGGTCTAAACTGGAATCTAATAAAATGGAGTTTTGTAGGAGGTCTATATAGAAGTTTAAACAAATAAAGAAGGATAAGACAAAACAGTAATTAAAATTATTTGAGAATAAAGTTTTTGGTTTTATAAAATTAAAGTCGGGTGTCAAGATATCTTGTCTTGGTTATCTATGGTCAGCTAATTGACAGAAAGAATATAGAAACTGTAAAGATTGATTAAAATCATCAAACATTTCATAGTGTATGGTCTTAATAAACCAGATTTCTGAGAAAGGAAGTTGTAGAAGAAAATAATCATGAAAGAATAATTCCAAGAGATAAATCTCAATTGCTGAATATTTAATAATATATTAAAATTAAAATATACCTCAGAAGATTAATGGTTCACTGAATGTAATTGATCATAGGAGAATGGCCTGGGTGGCAGCAAAAAAAGTACCAAAGTAGCAGAAAAAACTAGTAATAACCAATGTTTTTTAGTATTTTTGAACCTTTCTGTCCTATGGACTACTTTCCCACTAAAAATTATATCTTCTAATTCATCAACAATATTTACAATAATAAAGTCAATTTTTTATATTCAATATGTTCCATTAATTCTTTGTAAATTCACTAGTGCAACAGTAATTATTAGCCAGCTAATAAATCATCAGATTTTTAGCTACATTTAAATTTCCTTGTTTTAAAAATTGTTAACTAGTTTATGATTAATTTAAAAAAAAGAACTTAAATATTCTGGCAAGCAAACAAAAAAAAAAAAGAATTATAATACCACATGTCTTTTAATGAAATGAATGAATTAAGAATATTAACATGTTTTAACTTTTCTGTGACATCAGTTTGTTTCCATACATTTACCCTTCAATATAATCCATAAGTTTTAAACTATTTTCTAAAAAAGAATGAGAGAAATATATAAAATTAGTAGCTTACCTTAGTATTAGTCTTCCTATAGAAGTCTCTTATTGCGCGGCACATAACAAGTCCAGCTGGCAGGTTAGCGTTAATAACCTCTTTACCTAAATCAGAGAAATGTTTTCTATAAGATGCCCTATAAAAATAGTTATGAATTAAAAGGTCTGCAGTAAGATAATGACAAACCACATGATGAATATTGTTTTATATAGTGTCAGACAAACGGACACAATAAACACCTTAAGAGGAACAACAAAGGATCATTCTGCAAAAAAATCTATTTGTTTTCAAAATTGTGGTTAGCCATGTTTTTAAATTAGATTTAGTTATCAGGATACAACAAAAGGTTTATTCAATGTTATTTTGAGTTCTATTCTGATAAAGTATTGATAAAAGCTAATAATGTGGTTCAGTTTGTTTGAAAATACGATTGTCATACATGTTTATAGACATTAAAAAGAGATGATGGTATAAAAAATTGATGAGTGTAATTTGGAAATGCACAAAGTATAAAGAAAAACATAATTTTTTACAACCTCGAGGTTAAGAACTTCTAATTTTCTTCTAGGGGTAGAAGAGTATATGTATATGAAGGAAAACTGGCTATACCCTTTGAAATTATCAGTTTTCTTTAATAAGGAGTAAATTAAGAATTACAATTTTTTCAGTACAAGACAGCATCAGTCCCACTGAGACGATTCCTCAAAGTTTTGTCTAGGATTAGCAACACAAAACTGCACCACTCAAATCATAATATGTTTATTGTTGTTCATTGAACGTTTTAAGATGTTTCCACATTAAATACTTTAATTGAGTATTCAAAATAAGAAAAAAATAAAACCTTAATGTATACAGTGAAAAGATTCCAGAGTTTAAGAACCAAGACCCTTTCATTTAGAGCTCTACAATAGAAGGTAATGGGAACAGGGCTTAGAAACTTTTTGAAAGGACTAGAGTCACCTTACAGTCAATGAAACATTTCTGACCTTATTGCCTGTAGAATGGGACTTATCCCCTGCCTTAGCATTATCACCCTGTCTCTTTATAGTTTTCTAGTATTTCCTATTTAGAAGGAGTTGAGCACAGTAAAAGAGGCATCATTTTTACTTCTTACACCCTCCAACCTAATTTTTGTGACATTAACTAGTAGAACTATAAAGAAAATAGTTTCTAAGATCGGTACAACAATCAAGACATTAGACTGGAAATTAACGTATTGGAGTTTTATTATATTTTTATTTACACCCTACCTTGCCTTTTGGCTTCACAGATTGTGGTATATTAAACAAATGGATATTCTAGACCAATGGAAATATCCCAGAGCTAAATTTATTATGACTCTTTACAATAACATTAAGGTTGTTAATAAATTTTCAGAACTCTTCAATTAAATATTCAACTATTCACTTTAAGCCCTAAAAGAAATACTGAGTTCTGAAGGTTGAACATTATTTTAACTATATTTTTGCAACATCATTAATCAACGTAATGGAGTGTGTATTTATATATATATAGATAGATAGAAATTATATATATAGATACACATTTACTCTATGTATCTTTAGTAAGGTATCTTTAGTATAAAATAAAATCACTGATTCGACACCTGCATATGTTACAGCTCGATTAATGTTAAGAAAAAATAATGTTACAAACAGAAAAAATTATCTATTTAATAACTAAGGAGTACAAGTAATAAAAGAAGTATCTCTAGAATATCATTTTACTCAGAATGAGCACATGCACCTAAAATTGTAGCAACTATCAGCATCAGTTTGTGAACCTACTATTTTTGAAGTGGTGGAATAAAGTAAAGACTCGAGAAATTAGGGCTGATTGTAGCAGAGGGAGTTAAGGCATCCACCTTGGCTGCCTCATTACTGCAGCAGTGCCAGTCTTGGGAGTTGACTTTTATTTTGTGGCAGCCCCATAAAATGAAAACTTGATCCCCAACATGGTTAGAATAGGTTGGTTACCTATACAATCATCCTGTATGTCAGAAATGACAAGAAAGCGGGGGTCATAAAAAAAATATTCAACGTATTAAACTTATTATTATTTCATAAGAAATATGTGTAGTTAATTTTAACTACTTTAAGCTACTGCTGAATAATATCTGTTAATTAAGGAAAAACTTTATAATTAATTACAAACTAGAAATAAATATGGTTCGCTTCAAGGTAGAATATAGATTTTTTAATCTACTAATAGGTTATTAAAAATAAGCATTAAATATTGTTAACACCATGTATATTAATTAAAATGTAAATGGTTTGTAAATAGGCAATAAATAGATTTAATTACATTATTTAATATATATTTTGGTAGGAAGTTCGCTTTGTTTAAATGAAGAGAATTATAGGTGTGTGTGTGGTGGTTGAGATACACGCCAGTGGGATTATTTACTACAACAATACAAGTTCAGTAGCCTATGTACAGTCGCCCTATCGACTTGGTGTAGGACAGTAGCCCACTTGCTTTACTCCAGTCACCAGACCTTGCTGCGTGATCATCAGAGTGCCAGTTCGCTGTGTGGGCCAACCTACGTTTATTAAAAACAGAACGACATCTCCGACCTTTTCAGAACGGACCTCCAGACATCCGACCCATCACAGTTCATCCATTGTAATTAGCAATTTTGTTTTTTTTTATTTGTAATTTTTCTTAAAAGGAAGAATTTTTTTTTTTTTATTTTAATTTTGTTCTATATTTTTGGAAGGTTTCTTTTTTAATTAATTTATTTATTTTGTTCGTATTTATTTAACAAATAAATGTTTTGATCCGAGCCAGCGTTTCTTTTGTTTTTTTTTAGTTAAGCTTTCCTACAAAGATACAGAGTTAATTTGAGGTGGCTTAACAAATATACTGGAAAATATTACTGAATATAAATAAGAAAAGATGTACGGAACACCAATTTATTAAAATCTGATAGAGAGCTACGGTTCATTAAGAAATTAAGAGCTGTAATATAAGATTATAGATACGTGCAACAATATATGCTACAGTAAACGAACCTGTTGATGTCTTGATGAAGTCAGCTCCAGCCATCATACACGCCATTGAGGCTTTATAAATATTATCAGGTGAACCACATTCTCCTACTGCCAGTATTGCTTTCAAATGTGCATCACCACAAGCCTCTTTCATTTTATGAACCTAAAAATTTTTTATAAAGATAACGTTATGATAATGTAATATAATAATAATACAAAAGTAACAGAAAATGAATACAGTAGAACCTAGCTAATCCAACCCTCTAGGTAATATGGCTCTCGTGATTCCAATGTCTGGAACACCTAACCAGCGAGTTTTGGTCAGAATTCATACTTTTCCAAAACATCAATTCAATTGAACACCTCTTTTATCAAATGGTTTAAAATGATATCAGTAAAAGAAATCTTTAAAAAATCTAGCAATTAGTGCGCATCAGCAAAGGAAGCTTTTAGGTTTGTTTAAATTTGTTGAAGAATTAACAGCTGATGAAACATTGATTAATAAAAGATGGCCAAATAAATCACCAAGAGCCAAGGAATTTGGATTACATAAAAAAAATAAATAAAAAAAAGGATAAATAACCAATAAATTTTTCCTTCCTTTAAATGTTGTATTCACAGATTTTAGGAACTATAAATATGTAAATAAACTGCTTAATACGACAAATTATTACATATTGTATTTATTTTATCTTTTTAAGTAATTATATAAACTTTTTGTATGTAAAATACATACTTTACTATAAATAATAGTGGAGACACACAAAAAAAAAAATAGTTTGAATACTTAAAGCAGGTAATTTTATTTTTCTCTAGTTAATCCGATCTGCTGACCATAATTTTTTTTAAATTGATTTTTCGATACTAAGTTGTTATTTTTGTTTAGGGAACATTTTTTGAAAATGATATTTTTAAAGAAACATTATCTCTTACAACTGGTCGCACCCAAGTCTCACAAATCGGATTAGTAAGGTTTTATTTCATTACCAAAGCAGGTTCAATTTATTGTTTTACTAATATAATTTTTTCCCCTGTTAACATTAATATAAAGAAGCTGATTACCTCTTGATGAAGTTCACTCCATCTTCCAGACAAAACAAGGCTCCTATCAATAACAATGTCTACTTCTGAAGCACCATTTTCGACACAAAATGAAACTTCATCTACCCTGGTTGTAAGAGGATACTGACCGCTAGGAAAACCAGTAGCCACTAGAGATTAAATAAGTATTGATAATACATTACAACATAAAAATTTTAAAAAATTCTATATATTACTTAAAAGATATGACCTACCAGACGCAACTGGTAAAGGTGAGTCGAGTAGTTTTAGCTGCTTTACAGCATCTGCAACTCTGGAGGGATAAACGCACACTGCAGCAACAGAAATTTTCTTAAGGAATTCAAATTCCTCCCTATTTTCAGCAAATGAGCACAAGATTGGCTTACTTATGGGATGTACTGCCTAAAACAGATAATGAAAATTTTAAAGAATTTTCTCATCAAAAACCTGATTACCTTTAGATAAATTTCACTCCATCTTATAGAAAAAACAAAACTCTTAACTATAGTGTTCAAACATATTTTCAATACAAAATGAAACTTGATCAACGAAAATCAGCACAAGACAAAGATAGTACGGAGATATATGTTTTTTAAAAATCTAATTCAAATCTGTAGATTTAAGACAAAGAGGACTAGTGAAGTATAAATTGAAATATATTTTAATTATTCAGTTACATCAAAACAGGCAAGTGCATAAAATGTAAATCATTTTAAATACATCATTGTCCATTGTAATAATGTAAATCAAGGTGATTCTATGTTATTCAATTACAGTTAGAGAGGAAGATTTGAATAAAATTCCATCACAATTAGGTAAAACATAGGAAATGGCCATGTTTCAATATCTACTAAATTCAAATGATTAAAGAATGGTTGCTGTATTCTATATCAGTGGTTCCCAATTGGGATTCTGCAGCACAAATGGGTTCCATGAGCCTCCTAAAGGAGTACCCTGAAATAATTTAGGAATGGGTCATTCCGCAGCAACTCTACAGTTTTGAACCTTACCATCTTTGATTTTCTTCAGATTTTGCACAGGTGTTATTATGTAGATATCCTAGTCTTTCATAGCTTTTGCTGAAAACACAATTCACTTTATTTCCATCAAATGATAATGCTATTTTCCTGCTTCTGACAAAAGAGTTCGGTCATTTTTCTACTTCTACCAAAAGAGTTCTGCTGCCAAAATTCAATTTTCTTTTAAAAATATAATCTTTTTTACAGTACTTTGTAATGTTATAATTATTTGTTTGAACACTAAAACCACTAAATTTAATTTTATATTATTATATAATAAAAGAATATTCTTATTTTTCCATCATTTTAAATACTTATTAAGAAGAAAAGTCCCATGAAATAATCAAAACTCAAAAAAATCTTGAAGAACATTCCTTCTATAAATCATTGTAATTTTATAAAATATTAATTTTATAATACCTTTACTGTGTAAGGGCAGATAATACTACTTTAGAGTCTAAAAATTAAATAAGTAATTTATTTACAATAAATATTTAAGATTGATGCAGCTATTCAAAACAATTTGTAGTACAGAATCAGCTGCCACTTTTAGTATATTAAAGCAGTTAACTTTTGAGCAAAAATAAACATGTGAATTGTTCCATAACTAATGGGATTATGACCTTACGATCTTAGCACTTCCACTCCAAAAGTCCGCCACCACAGCCCATAGACTGAATAATAATAGGACTTATTATAGAAAATAAGTTCATTACTATAATTAAATTGGTACTTACTTTCATACAAAGTCTGGAAACATTGGAAAAAGTATCATCACTGGCCAAAGTTGTTAGATCAATACATGAAACTGTCTTCAATAGCCAAGCTGCTTCATAGTTTTTGTGAAGAACAGGAAGACAAAGGGAGCTAACGCTTTTATGTAGTGATGGTTCATTTACATGAACATTTCCATTACAAAATGTTGGATCTGAAAATTAAAGAAAAACATAAATAATCAGTAATAAACATTCTATTTTTAAATTAAATAAATATTTAATTGTTATTAAATAAAGATCATATTAATCGGCATAAAATAGATTTAAATGACTCACACAAGTAGAAATTTAGTAAATATTTTTTTAGTCATGACAAAAAAAATCTGGAAGTATGTATTAAGATCTGGTTATGTATGAAATAGTTGAATCTATAAACAGATACCTAAGCGCTGGTCAGTGTGAAAATGAAAAAATAGAATAAAGCTATAAACAATATGCATTAAATAGTTCCACAATATTTTTTTAAATTATTTTGATCGGGAACTTGGTCATCTTCAGTAATTATAACTCTTCTCATTGTATGCTATGATATTAATGTTTTTTGTTCTTTTAATGTCGAATAATAAAATAAAATAATATTTATTTCAAAAATAAACTAATCAGACAAAAACAAAATCTGGAATTAAATAAATTGAATTCTATATCTTAAAATCTAAAATTATAATTCGTTTAAAATCTTAAATATTCATAACTGTACTCAAATATGTATTTATCGGATATTTCCCAGCCTTATTAGAAATAGGTAGAAGAAATCTTAAAAATAATCGTTTATCAGATATTTAATAAGTATATTAAAATATTTACTTTATTTTATCAATTAATTTATCTGTCCCACATGATTAATCAATATAACCTCTAAATAGATCTAAATTATCAGTTAAAATGCCTGTAAATTTTACTAACTTGAACAATTTTTTTATCAACTTTTGAGTTAATTCTATTCGAGTTCATTCAATAAGCCATAACAGGTTTGAATAAAAATAAGTTTTAAAAATATTTTACTGAGAACATTATCAAAATAAACATTTATGAGAAAATTAATCATAATTCATTAAAAATTAACAATTTAAATGACTAAAAATCAACGTTAATTTAATTTTTTTTTTAATAAAAAGTAAAACAAACTGTGCACCTATTAAAATGTAAAACTATTAAAATCTATAAAAAATTTCTAAACACGACTAGTAGAAATATTATAATAAAATCAAATACTATTTTCCAATTAAAAGAAAAATAGTGGTTATAATAGTCAGACTATTATATATCTAATTATACCAATATTATCATTATAGCAAACCAATTAAATAATTGTTATATCTTTTAAGGTAAGAGAGAAAAGAACAAGTATTTTAATGTACATTAGTAGATAAAGCAAACTACTTAACATTATTTATAATTTACCTCAAGATAGATACTAATACACTGAAAATAAATTTAAGTGTGATTAGAAACAACCCAATTTTGAGAAAAAACGACAATCCAGGAACGGAAAAGACAATAGGTCACTGTCACTAAAGGGTCTATGCTTAGAAAGTATTTCCCCACTGACAGTCAGTCAACTTGCTGCTCAGTGGGTTTAATCCGATTATTGGATCTTCTTATTCAATGGAGGCTTTAGTACTCAGTTGCATAGTCTAGAAAAGGATGTCGATCCCTTGCTCCAGTAGCAGCATTACGGAAATTGAGAAATATGCGATCACAACCTGTACTGTCTTTGAAAGCCCAGGGGCCAAGCTGAAGAGGAGTACTAGCCACTATAGTATGATGAAAAAGACTTTCCCCTTCTTGCGACAGTACAAATATTGCAACTTCATAAAGAAGGCAGCAGCCTGTTTTCGGGGAGCCAAAAACCAACAGTGGATACAAATGAAGACAAAGAAATGATGACTTTTAACATGAAATAATTGATTTTATTATCTTCTACAATAAATTGATCCCTGATAGGGATACATGGAAGGTTGGGAAGAACATAAAATAAAAAAATAAACTACACACACATATTGAATAAAAACATAAATTCCATAAGTATTATAAAAATAAAATAAAGTATCAATATTTGCTGAGCCCAATAAATCTTTTTTCTTTATAGCTGGCAAAAAAATAATCCAATAAAAAGTAAAGTAGTAAAAGAAAATAATACAGCTTAATAGTTTTAAGCTGTAGATGTAACACTTTCCATTGATTATATATTATTATTTAACACTAATAATAAACTGGGCATTCCAAACACACTTTAAGTCTAATTAGAAAATTTAGTTTTAGAAAATCTATATTTGAAACATGCCAGTATATATAGGAATTGTGCTAGTTTAAGGGATATTTTAAATTACTCCATAAGCCAAAAGTTATATTTAACTCTATTTTAATAAATATTATCTTAACACAGGTTATGATAAAATTAATTGTTTAATTGTGAATTTAGAAAAAATAAATAAAATATTAATAATGTACTAAATAAGAATATAAATTTTAGTAACAATAAATTATTTGATTAATTTATTTCACTGTATTATTATGTCAAATAATTTTAAGAGCAAGGAAGGTGTGGATTTAAAAAAAAAAATTAAATATCGCTGTTTTGCTTTTATAATGGTAAATCTGACCGAAGACTGGGTTTACATTAAGACAATCCTACTAACTTTGGTTATGGTCCATAGGACGTTAACAGTAAAGAAAGTAATTCTATAGACTGGAATTACTTTCTTATACTTTGGATTAAACCCAATATTCAGAAAAATATCAAAAACATTTTTTTTGTCAGATATACCACTAATAAAGCAAAGCAGCAATATAATCAATAAAGGTAAGAATAGCTAAGTTGTCTAGGTACAATTTTCATGATTTTTTCTTCAATATTATATTTATATGTAGGAGACAATTAATTTATCATAAATAAAACAGCTTGAAACAGCATTCCAACAATAGTTGTTCATTTATCAGTATTTAAATTAGCTAATTAAGTTTGAAAGGTTCACAAAAAATGCTTATTTTTTAAAATGGTACAATAAATACTAGTTTTTATGAACAACACTTCCTATAGAAGTTCCATCCAAATGATTTAAATAAAATGTTATCCAATATTCATACACTTTCTAAATATCCACAATTTTAACCCACCAAAGACAATTTATAAATCTATAAACCTGTCTAATAAATTCAACTATCTTCAGTACACAGTTTAATTTAATGTTTTTATTTTTTTAGAAATATAAACACAAACTGTCCTAAAATGGACCTAATCAATACAATTTAAAAAAATACATATATATATATATATAAGACCAAATAGTGGAAATAAACGAGTTAGTGGAAATAAAGGATTACGGAAAGTATTTCTGGTTATAAAAACCACATTAATCGAAATAATTAAATCACAGCAAGTAAAATTTATGGGGGAGGGTTTACAAACAAATAGAACATTCCAGATATTAGCATAGAATTACAAAACAATGATTACTCATTATAAAGTAAATATAAGTATCATGTTAAAGATTAAAAGTTTTTATGAAATATTTTACTTTCCTATCAGATATCAATCAAAAAATCAATAAATAGAACAGTAGATTAATAAAACAGCTACAATGTTAAAATAAATATTTAAAGGAAAATAGGAATATTAAACTAATTAAGGGTTAAAATGTTTAAAACTTAATAATATTTTGACAAGGAAAATTTCTTTACAAATTGTAATTACCAAATTCCAAATACATTACGACAATATTCCCTATTAAGCGAGTGAAAACAAGATAAACTACTCCAACAAATCAAAATTTATTTATATTCTATTCAAAATTTTTAAGATAAGTATTTCTCATATGCCAAAGAGCAAATACTCTAAAACCCCCAACGAAACTCTAGTAAACATACAGTCCAGCGGGAATTAGCGCTATCGTTGGCATTTTGTACAACTTGAATGCATCTGAAATCTTATTTTATTTTTTATATATATAAATTCATTGAATATATAAGTATTTACATAATAAATAAGGCCTTCATAATTTTAATTGAATCTGTGTATGTATCTGTATTTCATTAGTTAAAATGAAATTATTTTTTTAATTGTCTACATTTTTTTTAATTTTTAATTTTTAAAAAGTAAATGGTTCCAATAAACGTTTATACATTTTATAGGGTACAATTTCTTCTGATTACGTAATCAAAAAACTTTATTAGCTAGGTACACATTGCAAACATGAAGCCATCTCAGAAAATTGTAGAATTTACTAGAACTTGTATACTCACATTGTGTCCTATTCTAGCTACTGAATGATAATTCTAAAATATAAATTTTTAAAAACCTGAGACTAACCAGAAGGTTCTTTGGAATGAAATAAAATTACAAAAATATCACAACTACCAAACTGGTATCTTAACTTCTTATCCTAAGGAGTCTAGCGCTCTTTCATGTCTACCAATATAGTTCGTGTTGTTTCATTTAATTTTTTTTTTTTTTTTGGAGTAAGTCTTAAACCTTTAATTTACTACTTATCTGACAAGGTGGTGTTCACTGCATTATGTTAATCAAGAAATTTTAAAGTTACTACAGTTAACGGTGTCCTTGTGTGAACGGTGTGAACTTGTTAAATATCATGAGATAATAAAATGGAGCCCCTCTCCCTTACACGCTTGGTTAAAACTTTAAATTTTGAATGAAACATAAAGTTTTATCTCTAATAATGGTATCATAGGATTCAGGAATAATTATCAGCAAAGTTAATTCAATATAAGGAATATCATTCTTGGAAAAATGATTATTTTTTGCAAGGTTTTTTTAAGCATAATGGCCTTGACTTGATAATGCTAACTAGTAAATTGAAAAGGTCATGCAATCAAAAATTTTAAAATTAGAAATGTTTTACCTTGATTTATTTGGAGACATTTTTTTTTCCACCACTAACCATTGTTCATAACTTCTCTGCATCTTATCCAATTTTTACGTTGATACAACCGTTGGAAATTTAAATTTAATGCCCTTGTAAACACGAAATATTGGTTTTAAATAAACACAAGTTTAATTATCACAAAAGAAAAACTTTTTAAACGTTATATTTTATATCTCCGGTTCAAATCTGTTTAACTAGATCTGGTTTGTGCCCTTCGGTGCAGTGTATAGAGCCCTACACAATTTTTTTTACTATATATTTTTATTATATAATGTTATTTACTTAACTTAATAGATATAATAAGATATCAATGAAATCACTAATCCAATGTGTAAATAACTATATCAATTTATATCAAACTTTTAATTGTATTCAATTTATCTATCTACTAAATCTAATCTATTAAATTAATTAATTAATCTATCTACTAAATCTAGTAATGGCGAAGCATTGCCGAATCTGCTAGTTATTTGTATTCTAACGATATATCTATAAATCGTTCTGATACTTTTTGCGTTTTATTTAATTTATTTTAGCAAATTAGAGAAGTGTTCATGTGCTATTGTGACTTATTTTAACAAAAGCCTGGTACCACTTCCTCGCTCTCTCACTTTCACAAGGGCATTGGTGGATCCAGGATCTCGAACTGAATCATTATCCTGAGTTTCATAGTTCGAATCTTTAACAAAATCAAATTAAAAAGCAGGTTCTTGTAACTTTCTGTAATAAAATTACTCAGCCCTCATCAGCTCATCATACCCAAAAACTTGAAAATAAATATTTATGAGAGAATTAGACCTCTCAACTTCTTTCGATACATAACTTATCAATGCCTAGTCTCTTTATCTCCTATTCCGAAACTAATCGTTTTTACTAGAAAAAGAAACCTCTCATCTCTCACGCTTTTCCATGATTTGCATATTGTTCATCGTGGGCGACATATTTCATAGTCACTTGACATATTTAAAGTGTTAATTAAAATTTTGGCGGGCAGAATGTTGTGACCAACAAAATATATACAGTAGATGACTCAGGTACATTATTCATGTGATTACACAGCACTCAACGGGCACCAGCCGTGCTACCTCATCAAAATCTGGCCAGGCTTCGTGCAGTCCTCTACTCAGCTCGCAAAGTTTCATGGCGACTGGGATCTTCAGTATTATTATCCATCTTTATTGTATTCAAGAGCAAATTGTTTCAATCTTTTCTAGCTACAAAAGCTTTTTATTCAGCCAAAGGGGCCTTTTCTCTTGCACCAGTTTGAATTTAATTTTTCGTCGTTAGCTCCGAAGACTTTACGACTTTTTTATCTTACAGTGAATAGCGATTCCCAGGTCTGCCTAAATAATTCATTTGTTCAAAATAAAAGATAGTTCTTCATAAAATCACTGAGAGTGCTGTAGAAACATTTGAATATACAAAAACACTTGCTGCTGTTCTAACAGCACGAAAGCCGCATGGGGTCACAGATAGAACGTCAATTTTTTAACTAGGAAATCCAACCACGATTTCTTCATCACCCATCCCCGTCCCTTCCTTCCAGGATATTTCGGTATTTTGAACAAATACTATCACATAACATATGTTGCCTGACAAAAGATGAGTTGGTCTTAGAACCTAAGGCACTTCCTAGAAGTTATGAACAGTAACACACGTTTTGGTACAACCAACTATCTAAATACTAAGATAAGAATGGGAGTTCATGTTTTTGGAGGGGCAAGGAACTAATGCACTCCTTGCTGCACCCAAAAAACGTTTGATACTTCAAACTTCATCAAGCCTGGACCTCAAATGATTTTAATTATATAAATATAAATACGTTAAAAAAATAAATAAATAAAAAAAGCCATAGGGATGGAATAACACAAATTCAACACTTGAATTATCTACCAAAAACTATATTCCTGTAACCTTAAACAGGTCAGAACCCATTATTACAATTGAATTCCAGTTCATAAATAAAGCATATGTACAAATTACTGCTTTGATTAAATATAGATACATTTTATATTGTTTACCAAACTTCCGTTCATCTCCCCTGCCATTTGGCTAACTGGGCATGGTTCCTAAAAAACAATATTTAAGAAAAGTGGGTTATCGGCCCATTGGTCCCAATTCATTGGGAGAGCCAACCTGCTTACGTCCCTTGGGTTGTCAGGCTCTCCTCATCAGAACACCAAACCCACTGGAGAGGTTTTTCCTACATGCAATGCTGTGAGCCACCTTCCAACCAATGCCTTTACCCCTCTAGTGAGCTTACCATTGGGAGGTTTCACAACTTAGTAGAGAAGAGAACTCTGAATGGTGTTGGCCTTTGGCAGGTGTCTTTACAAACTCTTATAAGGCCTGTACTGATTTATGGAATGAAATGCTGGGTATTTTATAGAACTCTAGAACTGTAAAATTAATAAATCAGGTAGTACTCATATCAGAACTTGGATCTGGACTTTTTACTAACATAAAAGTCAATAAACACACATATTGATAATAAAATATATTTTAATAAGAATATTTTAATCTAATTATATCACAATTGCTGATTTCCAAATGAACTATATACATATTGGAAAGTTGAAAAAATTAAGAGTTAGAAGATATAATCACTGACACAATGGATTGCAATGCTGCAGTAGTAGGGGAATTGTCATCAGACAGTTTCCAATCTCTGAATAGTGGATCAATTGGAATGGACCCTAAAAATGGAACATGAGCATGTTTGGAAAGTAGTTTTCCCCCTCCTTTAGAGAAAATATTTGTGCATTCCTGAAACAATAAATACAAAGATTATATTTTTTTGTTAAATATATATTACTTGAAGTTAGTTCATAATCATATAAATGAGAAAAAAATAAGGGAAACAAAAATAATAATTGTCTTATAATTTTTTAAAAATAATTATGTTGTTATTACACAACTCCAAATGCAGTTTTCAGTCCCTAATGAGCAATTAATATCTAATTGTTCAATCCTTAACCAATTCAGGTATGATGATGATTGAAAATGGTACTAATACAGACAGGAGAAGTACAAACAACTTCAAAAGTTTTTTTTTTCCCCTTTTCGGCCAAGACTCCCATTGGAGTCCTATACTGTCTAAACATACCATATTTCGACGCATAATTCATCAGGGTTAAAATGTGAATAAAAAATTAAGTTAA
>NW_027108122.1:2206849-2224686 GCF_000696795.3 Halyomorpha halys | reverse complement strand
ATATATACTTTTTTTGTTTTTTTATATACTTTTTAAAATCCATTTCCAACAATTCTTTCAATGTACTAATTCAACTTTAAATGGTTTGTTCCTTTAACACCAAAATAATTCCTTTAAAAATCAAAATACACATATTCCTTAATAAAAGCTAACTTATGAAAGGAGTAAAGAGACAATTATTAGGAAATTAGTTCGATAGTTGATGGTCGAAAGTGAGATTTAAATAAAAATGGTTATGATGGATGGCGATCGGATCTGAGAAGTGATTTATCATATGCAGTCGAATTATTGAGATCTGGGGTAATATAAGGCGTTCTTCTGGTGGATTAGAAAGTTTTAGAGAAGTAAAACAAGACGGATATTGTATGTGGAAGACTTTACTTTTCTTTTTTTTTTAAATTGAGAGGTAAATAAGACTGTCTTCCTGAAATGTAGTGTCACTTTCACGAAACCGCGGAGGCGGATGTAATACCGAATCCCAGACGATTTCTAAATTGATGAATATATCTTTTCTTTACTTTAATAGTAGCAAATCTAATAAAAACAAAAAAGTTTTGATTTTATTTAGAATTGGACGTATTCCAAAGATAGTACAGATACTTTCTTTATTGAAGTCGTCCGACACACTTTCTTAAACCTATTAGAGTAGTTACAAATTAAATCCAGTCTTCGGCACATTTACCATAGAATACCTTACACACAAAATAAAAAAAAATTTGTTAATGTGCCATTATTAAAGCAAAGTTGATGTGAGGAATTATAATCCTTGAGCATATAATTGGCTCACTTAAACGTCTTTATGAAAATTTCTGTCAAATTCTTTCTTGATATGTGGAGAGATGAACAATGTCTCCTTCTCTAGACAAATAAATTTTTCTTTGTTCGAGAACCCTTTGTCGAGATAATTATCCTCCATTTATTTATTAGATACATTAAACCATAACTACACGAAATAATTCTACAGATGCACCAAGTGGTCGGTGACATCTTTGTTGATATTTTGAAGATCATTAAACATTTTTGGCACTTATGGTAATGACTAAATTATTTAAAACAAAAGACCAAAATAAACATTTCATTTTCCGGAGTGAGATCGCCAACTTTTTCAGTCATCAATTAGTAATTTGAAAAGTATTTGAATAATGAATTATTTTTATTAATTAAATATAATGTCAACACTGAATCAACCACGTGCGTTTTAAGTTTATAACCTTTCATAACCTTAGGTAAGGTTTTCAGTGCAGGCATACAGGTTACAATAAAATCATTTCATTTTGAGGTAGCTTTTTTGATTGAGAGTTTTGTTTAAACCACCGATGTATTTGTTTATATTATCTGTAATAATATAATTTATGAGGAGCAGAATAGTGAATCTTTTTCATTTCATTTATGTAGTATAAAGAAAAAAGTATGGGTATCACAAAGCAATATCTACGTTATGCACCTTTAGATACATTTAATATTATTACTAGTAGCAATGCAAATATTACCTTTATTGTTTACCAAGGACAAGAGGGTAGATATGTAGCAGTGGGTGGTTGTGAAAGTGTTTTTGTGTGGGATCTTCGCCTTGGAGAAAAGGTAATTTATATTTGCCAATCTCTCATTTTTTTAAATTATTGAAAATACATTACTTTACTTTTTTTTTTTTTTTTAGGCACTTGTTATTCCCAATGATAATCATGTTGAAGTTACTTGCTTAGCTGCCAGTCCTGACCGTATCCACATAGCTGTTGGGTATTCGGATGGTAAAATAGGTATAACAAATATCATTACTGGAGAACTCAAAACAATTTTTTCTGGACATCGTTCAGCTATAACATCATTGGTTTTTGATGAAGATGGGCATAGACTTGCTTCTGGTTCTAAGGTTTGTCTTCTTTGTCAAATTAATAGATCATCTGGCAATAAAAATTTAGTGCAGATTATTAAATGTAAAAAAAAAAATACATGTAGGAGATATTTGTGAGTTTTCTGTGTACATATATATATATTTTATATTTTAATGTTTAGGATACTGAAATTGTTACATGGGATTTAATTGCTGAAAATGGAATAGAAAGACTTAGTGGTCATAAAGGAGTTATTACATCTTTAGTGTTTATGAAAAACCAAAATATTCTTATTTCTTCAAGTAAAGACACTTTTATCAAGTTTTGGGACTTGGACACAGCATTCTGTTTTCATACAATCGCAGCCAATGTTACTGAGGTAAGGAAAGATTGATACTTCGTAGAAATCATATTGTTTTTAATTAATTTTTTTTTGTTTTGAACCATACAATTTGTTGATGTAGGAATACATGTTTGTTTTTTGATGTTCTAGAGGTTTTGTCAAGGCACAGATAAATTATGACTATAGTGAAATGTAGTATATATATTCTCTTGTCAAGGGAAGTGTAGAAAATCTTACTTTTGCATTTTAGAGCAATACCTCAAACAAACAGTTTACTAACTTGAATATGGTTCAACATTTTTACATTTTTTTTTTTTTTTTATTTTTTTTTATTTTTTTTTAGGTTTGGGGCCTGGCATTAATTGGAGAAGATGAATACATTGCTGCAGGAAGTACTGGCAGTGGAGTAATGATTTGGTCTTTGAAAACTGAAGACCAACCACAAGACTTAAATGATGCAACTGAAACTAAGTTTCATGTAAGTTTAGTACTTATTATTTTAACACCTTATTTATAAACAAGTGATTGGTATGAATTAGTTTTTAGCTTAAATATTCATAAATATAGAGTAATTAGAAAGCAACAAAGACACTAAAAAAGATCATCGGAAGTTTTAAATTTAATTTTTTATATTAAAAAGATATTTAACTCTACTTCTCTCTCTCCTTCAGACATATTATATCTGCTAACTCTTACTGTCTCCAGCTCTGCTACCCATTACCATATTTTCTGTGACTTTCCATGTCATTATCCACTAGTTTCACTGAAACCAGTGTTATGTCTTGCAAGTTACACCAATACTATGCAAAATGTCTAGTATTTATGCTATCATCAAAAGAATTTTATTGTTGATGTTTAAGTTTGGGCCAATTCCTCTTCACTATTTCTCACACTTAATCAGCACAACAACCTATTACTTGGTCCTGGCCTCCTTGAGCGGATTCCTTTCATCAGACTTTGAAAAGACCCATGTTTGTAACCCTTAAGTAAGCACTGGCCTGATCACTATTTTACATAATCTTGTTTTTGTGATTCGATATTGAGTTACTTTCTTGATGCCAATGTTGTCCAAAACAGTACCTCCTGGCTAGTAGTATCCGCTTTCTTATCTCAGCCAAAACATCATTACTTCCATTAATCTGTGACCTATTGTACCAAAGTAATCATCTAGTTTGAAAGAGTGAGGACCACACAGGATATAATCTTTGTTTCCTTGAACTTGACCAGGAGTCATGTATTTTGTTTTAAAGGTGTTAAAGTTAAATCCTAACTTACTAGGACCATTGTCGATGGTAAGAAAGGCTTCTACTGCCCAGGGTCTTCTGACTGTGTCAATGTCATCATTATAGCCTATGGTACCATCTGATCAAAAATTGTTCTGCAGGTCTGATCATTGATTCCCTTATAGTTATTTCCAAAATCAATATTGAAGAGCAGTACCTTCATGGCAGCTAATGCCTTTGCCATCTACCATCAGCCACACCCACCATATTTCATTGCTTGGTAGTGACCTCTAGGAGGTGGAAGTTCGAATAGCTGATTCGTCCTGCTCTTGAGTGAGGGCAAACCACGGCCATTTTTCAGAATTTAGCAAAACCTGGGTTATGGACTTATCAGAACTCCGCAAGAGCCATTCAGCCATTTAACCACCACTCTATTACTTATTATATTTCATGGAATTGGCTTTGGAAAACTTCTGAGGAATAAAGATTCTTCAATACCTTCCACATAAATCAGTGACTTAATAATACATATTTTCTAAAATTCTAAGCATTTACAAATGAAGTGATGCTTGACAAAATCTTTCAAGAAATGTATTCCTTCATTAAGGATTCAAAGCCTATGAAAATAGGAAATCGTGAAACTTTTTTATCTTATTTTAATGATGTAGACACCAGAAAGCATATTTTAATTGATTATTACACTAACGATGTACACACCAAAAAGTATATTGTAATTTATTATTACATTAATATTTTAATTGATTAATACAGTATATTATATGTTTTCTTCATTTATTGATTTTACCATCAACATTTGTGTCTCTTGTAATATATATAACCATGATTAAATGTTTCATGATCTATTAGGAAATTGAGTTATTTTACTTCTTGCATACTTGTATCACAAATGAGTGCATTTAACTATATTAAGATTAATTTTTCTGTTTAGAATAATCTGAAAGTGACCAAAGCTGGTTCAGTTTTGCGGGAAGGCAAAGGTAGGGTTGTGAGTATGACTGTGGATAATTCTGGAAGGATATTGTTAATACACGGTATGGATTCTATGATAGAATCTTATTTCTTTTTGTCAGAGGAAGAATCAAAAGCTAAAGCAGAAAAGAGAGCCACAAAAGAGAAAAAAAAATTATGGTAATTCATTTCTAATTTCCATTACTTTCAAACTAATTGTTTTATTAAGGAGCATGTATATGTAATTAACTAATGTTGTGACTACATTTCTGAGTCATGTATTTAACTGATATTAAATTTAAACATGTAAGGTTAATGATTAAAACTTTTTTATTGCTTTAACTAGAATTAAATTTTGTTTTCTTATTTTTAGCTCTGAAGCTACAGTATCAACAGAAGTAACTTTAAAAGATGTTGTTAGAAGATTAACAACAATAAAAGCTAGTAGTAAAGTAAAATCAGTATCTGGAGTCAGAGGTGTCTCAGAGTTGAGGGTATATATAATTTTTATCTTCTCTCTCTATTAAGATACTTTTTTTTTTTTTAGCTTTATAGCATTTTAATGTGATACTTTTCATTTTCTCTATATCATATTCACAAAATCATTTGGACAATTGTCTCCACAGATAACCAAGTTTAATCTTATTGTTGAGGCATTGAGAATCTGAGTTGATCGACCTACCAGCTGTGATTTTGATAAAAATCCTTTAGGTAGATTTTACGAATTGTCACACTGCTATACTACAGTTTTGAAAGTGAATGCTTATATTTGTGTTATTAAGGGAGAGGGTTTATTAAAATATTTATTAGTATTATTACCAAAAATTTGTCCACCCTGGTTTTCAATGACTTGTTATAGATGTTTCTATTTCCCTTCAATGAAAGGTATATTTTTCCCCTAATTTATTACAATTACTATTTTTTTTTGTATGAGGAGAACACAAATAAGTAAGTACTTATTTGTGTTCATCACTGACCACACCCTAATCATCTCTTCATTATATAATTCACTGTCAACTATCTACTCATCATTATTATTTTGTATTAGTTAGTTCATTGTCATCACCACAATTTTTAATGAAACATATTTCTCATTGCCAACTATGAATGCTTAAGCTCAAGGTGCAACTAATAAGTCAACCCTGAGATGCTTTCCAATTTTTTGTTTACCTCTTTTTAATGAAAAAAAGAAAATGAACTCTTTTATTAAATAGTATGGTTACTTTTAGACTGAAACGTTTTTAATAACATTATTTGACTTTGACATTCAATTGTAAGATATAATTTAAATTTAACTTTATTTCGATTTGTCTTTTTTGTATTAAATATACAAATATTTTGTATTAAATATTCTGTCAGTACTTAGGCTCTCCATTATTTGCTTAATATGAATTTATTGTTCCAGGTCGCAGTTTCATTGAATAACAACAAATTAGAATTATATTCTATTGCTCTGAATTTAAAAAACAAGAAAGAAGAAGCTGTTCTTCTTAAAACTATTAAGAGTCAGGGTCACCAAGGAGAAGTGAAAGCTGTCGGATTCAGTTCAGACGGATTGGCCATAGTATCAGCTGGTTCTTCTTCAGTCAAATTGTGGAACAGGTTACTTTTTTTTATATATGTAGTTATAACCATTAATTAACCATAAGTTAATTAGAAAGAGTTGATCAAGGCTGTGGTCAAGAAGGAAGGGAAATAGTATTAAACTATTTATTTTCTGCCGAGTTCCAACTTTCACATTATAAATCTTTATCAGGGCTACAATAAAAAGATATAAAGAAGGTAAAGTCAATGTTAGAGAAAACAAGTGATATAAAAATGTTAAGGTGGAGTTAAAAAAAATTAAAATAAAATAATAAATAGGATAAAGATAAATACAGAAAAATATATATATTTGTTAACACAATAAAGTGAACAGATATATCATGATATATATTATTGAAAAGATCTATGCATTAAATTAAATGATGAGACATAATAACTGATATTAAATAGTAAGCGTAATAGGTAAATTGTATTTATAGATAATATAAAAATGTAATATAGAAGATATGTGGAACGGATTATTGAAAAAAGACTGAAGTATAGAAAAGATGATTTAGTTATATGAAAAGAATAGTAAAGATAAATGGTAATAAGACTTTTTTTTTTTTGAGACCTACAACATGAAAGTCAAAACGATGGCAGAAAATTAATAAATAGTATACTACTATTTTTCTTTCTTCTTTATGGCAGCCCTGACCATCTCCTTCTAGGTTACTTTTTTATTGTAATATTCTTAGTTTCAGAAATATTTTTAACAAAAATATTCTTATGTACAAAATTAAGTTTTTTTAAAAAAGAAAACATGGAATACATTTTAAGTTTATTGAATTATTAAAAAATTGGTTTACCGGCTCCTGACCCTCGCAAATGCCTTATACCAAAAATAAGCAATTCAAGTGTGCAACATTATCTTAATTTATTTTCATTTCAAATGCAACGATAAATTGTTATTATTACTTTTTATAATTTATCTTGTACTAAAAGGGTACCTACTATTCTTAGTTATCAAAATTTAACTAGCCTTAGAATTATAACTATCATGAATTTTTTTTTGTTTACAAGTAAATTTTTATTTACAAAACAAAACATCCTAATGCTATAATTATTGCAAATTGACTTGCTAATGTCAACTCTCAGGGTTGTCAACACCCTTTTGTATGTAAACTATGTAACTGCTTCCAAAATATTAGATGTATTTTTAAATAAATAAAATTTTATCCATTTTAGTCTCAAAACATTTTTATTCTATTTAAAAGTCCAACGTTTCAGCTATCCTCAGGGGCAATCTTAATACAATTTTAGGACTAAATCATTTAAAAAACAGCTTCATGGAGGCTATTCTCCCCGGTCAATCCAACAAATTACCCTAATTAGTCAATTTTCACATTAGATTAAAAATTACTAATTAGGGTAATTTGTTGGATTGACCCGGGCAGAATAGCCATAAAGTTGTTTTTTAAATGATTTAGTTCTAAAATTGTATTGAGATTGTCCCTAAGGATGGCCGAAACGTCGTACTTATAAATAGAAAAGAAATGTTTTGAGACAAAAATTTTATTTATTTTTACAATATTAACCAGTCTCAAGAAAGTGTTAAAATTATAAATAAAATAAGTTTTATTTATAGATTCATTGTTTTATAATTAAATGATAAAATTTCTTCTTTTGATTTCCAACTAAGCAACAAACTTATACTTTGACTTCATGTTTTAGATCATCTCTGCAATGCCTGAGGACAGTTGGTTGTTCGCCAGCAGTAAGTGTTTGTTTTGTGCCCGGTGACCGCCATGCATTGGTAGGACTGAGAAGTGGCCATTTACTAGTTGTGGATCTTTCTGCTGGAGAGGTTCTGGAGGAAGTACCAGCCCATACTGCTGAAATATGGAATGTCATAATCTCCCCAGATCAGGTTAAGAAATAAAGATGTTCTGATTTTATTGGTTTATTTGTGTTTAAAAATAATCACACTTCTTTTTATACTTGGTTTTTATTTAAAATAAAATATCTATTGCCATTTTTCTTATTAAGTATCTCTATTTCTAGTTTCAATTCTCTGCTCAATTCAGACCAAAACTGGTTGGAATATTTCTTTAAATAGAAGAAACTTTGTCATTTTATTTCCTTCATTCCTATTACTTTGGACCGTATTTGGGAGTATACTTCCTTCCTTTACATTTATTTTCTTCTTATCTTTTCATTACTAATATAAGAATATTTTTAATCATATATTCACAACTTGGCTGATATTTCAGACAGGAGCAATCACTTGCAGTGGTGACACAACAGTTAAACTTTGGAATTTTGAACTTGTCAATCTGGAAAACTCTAAAGCCAAAGCCCTTTCTGTACTTCATACGAGGACTTTAAAACTTGAAGACCCAGTACTGTCAGTTAAATGTTCCCCTTGTGGAAAATTAATAGCTGCTGCATTACTTGACTCTACTGTAAAAGTTTTTTTTTTAGACACGTTCAAGGTAAATCTTACAGAAATAGAATTGTTATAGTTTTGTTATGAATTTATTTCTGATTATCTCTTTTCCTTTAGTTTTTTGTGAGCCTGTATGGTCATAAAATGCCAGTGACTTGTGCCGATATCTCCTCTGATTCTGCACTAATCATTACTGGAAGCTCTGACAGGAATGTAAAGATATGGGGGCTCGATTTTGGAGATTGCCATAAGTCATTGTTTGCTCATGATGACAGTGTAATTGCAGTAGCGTTTGTTCCCGATACCCATTATTTCTTTACAGCTGGAAAAGATGGTAAAATAAAGGAGTGGGATGCAGATACATTTAATAAAATTATTACTATTGAAGTAAGTTTCTTTTTTGTTTAATTGCAATAGATAGTTAGTTATTGATTACTTCATTGTAAATTTTTGGTCAACTTATTTTCATGCAATTTAATATTTTATATGTTTAATTATGATGTTATCTTTAAATATAACTTCTGAGCTCTACTACACATTTTTCTTTTTATACTTTTATTGGATATGTAAATCAATTGTTAAAAAAAAAATTTACTGTTATATCAACCATGTAAGGCCTACCAGGCTGATCTGGTATTAAATAAAAAACAATTTAAGTTCAGAATAGTTTGTACTGTATATGCTTTCTTTTAAAAAAAATAAATATTCTTCACCCGAATATTTAGGAATGTATTTATAGAACCTAAGTAAAATTTAGTTGTAGAGAAAATTATATTCAATTTACTATTTAATACTTATTCGCTCAGTTGTCAATGCTGAACTTAGATGGATTCTTAAGACTTTTATTTTTCAAATAATTGAGTTCCAGTTATTCCTTTCTTTGAAAGTTTAATATTCATTTTTTACAGGCTCATTTTGGAGAATGTTGGGATTTGAGTCTGACCAAAGATTTTGTTGTAACTTGTGGAAAAGACAAGACTATTAGACTTTTTGAGAAAACTCAAGAACCTCTTGTTCTTAGCGATGAACAGGAAGAAGAAAGAGAAAAAGAGGAGGAACTAGCTACGGGACAAGATTCTATTGTCAAGCTGCCCTCGACGAAAACACTCTCTTCTGAAAAAGCGGTAAAATTATAGTGCTATAGAGTTAATTAGAAGTGAGAAAAAATAAATAATTAATCTTTGCTATTCTATTCTTCAGAATTACATTTATAGCTTAGCACACCATTTTATTTCCTAAGGAGGGTATCGTAATTGGGTCAAATTTTTGATATGGTGTCCTCAATAGATCTAAGTATTTATGAGTTTCCTGAATCCAAAAACTTTATTTATGCATAACTCAAAAAGTATATATTTTATAGTAACTATATATAGATATATTTGAAACTTGATATAATTCTCTAAATAACAAATAAATAAAATAAAATATTCACACAAAATCGAATCAGCATTAGTAGAGATACAGCTTTATACTTGTTTTTACTTTCCTTACCACCTAGGAAAGGAGTCTTTTAGAACTGAATTTTGGATGGTTATTAAGTAATCTAAAAAAAAAAAAGAAAAAAAAAGAAATTGTTTAAAATAAACCAGTATATCAAAGATATGGTATTAAACTTTGTATTCATGTTTTAAAACTTTTTCTCAGGTTCCTGTGAAAACCCATTCACTTAACTAATTAATTTTTTAAGTAATTTCACTCGTTTTAAGAATAATTAAATTGTGTAGCAAAAGAAACTAAAAAAAAAAAGTCTTTATTGGGCCAGTATTAGTAAAGAACTATTAATTTGTATTGACAATTAGATTAATTTATATTTTAGGGGGTTGTAATGTTTATAAATTTACTGTAAGAAAATGGTGCAAGTGGGGCAGTCAAGAGAGATTCAAAAATAGTAGAACTGTTTTATATTTTATAAGCGTTAATAACGTTTAGAAATCTATTGTAGTTAAATGGTTCGGGTGTGGTGGTTAAGAGAGATTCAAAAATAGTAGAACTGTTTTATATTTTATAAGCGTTAATAACGTTTAGAAATCTATTGTAGTTGGTGGTTAAGAGAGATTCAAAAATAGTAGAACTGTTTTATATTTTATAAGCGTTAATAACGTTTAGAAATCTATTGTAGTTAAATGGTTCGGGTGGTGGTTAAGAGAGTTACAAAATAGTAGAAAAAATATTTTGTTCCTTTCTTGACCACCACCCAAACTGAATCATCTTCCCGCAATAATTATTTATAGTCAACCAATACACTTCCATTTAAAAATTTAGTTTAACAAAAAATATTATTAAATAAAATGTAAATTGATCCTGACTAATTAAAATAATTATTAGTTTATTTTAAATCTTTTATATTTAATTGGTGTTTATTTTTTTAATAAGGCTGAGCTTCTGATGGAGTGTCTTGAAATAATAGCTAAATTCAAAGAAGAGGAAAAATCTGGAGAACAACCTACAATTCCACCAATAATGGGTGCTTTGAAAGTTAATACGCCTGAAGAATACCTCTCTAAAACATTAGACAGCATCCGAACCAGGTTTGTTTTATTTTCAATTATTTTAGTTACCATAATCATTACATCTTATAGTTTAAATGTATTATAAATATATATCTATATATACATATATTTTTTTTTCAGTGATCTTGGAGAAGCTTTATTACTGTTACCATTACATATGGTCACCCTCATGCTTTCTATTCTTCCTTCTTTGTTAACCGACCCTCTTCAGTCTGAAATGGCTGTGAAAGCGATGCTTTTATTAATTAAAGTTCACCACAGCCCACTTTCTGCTGACACTACAAATCTTCCTCTGTTTGAAAAGCTACAAGAAACTGCATTTGAATCTATACGAAAATTTAGGGTAAAGTTATCAACATTTATACAAATAATTTAAAAATATTAATGTGCTCAAGGAATTTATATGTTCTTTCATTGTTGTAAAAACATATTGCCAATATTATTTTATGATTATAAGTCATGAGCTAATGAGAGAACTATATGTGAAAGGTTTAAAATTTGTCAAAGGAGATAGGATGTTATACATTGAAAGTGTTTTATATTAATCTGTTTAGTAGTAGAGTATTAAATGGATTCATAATGATTAAATAATTGAATAAGAAATGGAACAGGCTCTATTTTGAGATTTGATTGGGACCAACAGTCCCAAATAATGGTGGCCAATTATTAAAGAATTATTAAGTAATGAGTTATTTTGATTTTACTTTCACTTAACTAGATATGCAATATATACGGGAAAGTATTGAGGTCCACTAAGTCCAAAAAAATAGTTTCGTGAAATGGTCTGTGTATTCGTTTGTGAACAGCCTAGCTCAAAAGCAAAAAGTCCTGCAAAACTGAATTTACATATTTAAGGCATGGATATACCTGTGAGATGATAGCAACATTTTTGCTAAAATCAACTTATCATAAGTGTCACTTAATATAATCGATTTTTCTCCAAAACAGCTCTCAACAATTTTTATTAAACTCGGTGAATCAATGAGCAATAAAGTGGTCTTTAATATCAGATTGGTTTTATCTATTGGCAGAACTAAATTTATATTTGCTATTCCCATCTTAAGAAACCCTAAAATACAAACGCTATACCTACAGAAATATAAAAAATTTTAATTTTCATATTCTTTGGTTTTTAAATATTTTTTTGTCACAATAATAGCTTCAACACAAGCTCACTGACGTACACAAAACTTGGGGGCGTAAGTAGGTTAGTAAGTGAAAGTTGTGTGATGCGTGGCTTTTTTTAATTTATATGTTCATTGAAGGTTTTTTTTTTTTATCTTAATCTACTTATTATAATCTTTATAAATGTTGAGTCTGTATCAGTTTTTATTATTTTCATATTAGTTGAGTTTGCCAGTAGAGGAAAGCATCTTACACAACCTTTTGCCCACTCAGTACCTTAAACTGAAAAACCCTCTTACCAGCACAAATTTTATTCTCATCTTTTTATTATTATATTTTTTCTTATTCCTGGTGAGCCTTTTTCTGAGAGTAATTTTTTCATTTTAAATGAGTTCTAACCACTAAGCATTAAAAATTGGAATAAGGGGAGGCATGAGTGGATCTACAGGAAGAATATTGAATGAAAATAAGCTAAAACTGAACTTAAAGAATGATCTAGTCTCTCTTCCCACTACCTCACTGGCAAACTCAAGTTAATCTTTACAAATATTTATTTTTTAAACTATGCAGTAGTTTTTTCACTATTGATCAGTGATGATATTAATAATGTGGTTTATCTCCATGGTTTACTGCACTATTTTAAAGCCATGATTATTCAAAAACTCTTCCTGTGGGTGCTCGTTACTGCAACCGACTTTTCATACCTAAGTATGGTAAATCATTAAAAAAACTAATATATATATTTTTAACTTGGTGGTAACAGAGAATATAAAATGTTTTTGTGATAATATAATCCAAGTTTATTTCTTAATTGGTATAGACATTACAATTTTATTCTATTTCAGGATATGGTCGGAGTTAACTTATATGGCTTAAGGTTTTTACAGCGTGACATTGAAGAACATGAAGGAATAATACTATTTAAAGATGCGACAACAAAACAAAAAGATAAATTGAAGAGAAAGCGTAAAAAGGAAATAGCCATAAAAACTAACTCAATTTTAAAATTATGATTTCTTTTCAGTAAATGAATTCTGAAAGTTGTATATAATTTTTAAAATGAATGTATGATATGTACATTAATGATTTCAACATTTTGTATATATATTTTTTAATTTGTACAGTAAAATTAAAATTTATTTACCCTGATTTCTGTGTGTAAGTTATTTATTCCTAAAAAAAATTGTTTTCATGAAATTTAACAAAATTATGCAAATTTACTGAGTGTTAAATCTTGAAGATGGTTGGAGATAGGCTAAAAAAATATACTATAAAAATTTTTAAATATTTAATTTGAGCCAAAGTTTAAGCCTAAATCATAAACTTTCTTCAAGGCTAAAAGTAGAATGAGTCATAGAAATGTAGGAGAAAATACTTCTTTCTAAATTTTGGTCCAATTTACTTAAAAAGCCTTAAATTATATGTTCAGATAAAGAATAAAGTTAATTTTTCTGATTGTAAAATAAAAGTTTTTTACAGATTATAATTTTAAGACAAATATAATTTTATTCCTCATATCTTACTGATTTATGTAAAGATACTAATGGGTAGAATTAACATGCCCTACCGTCTTCAGGAATTTATTCACCGTATCAATTTAAGCAACTTTAATAAAAATTCAAATTGGAATCAACTAACAATGCAACAGCCTTTGGGGAAAAAATTAGTTGTAACTAAATTAAGTGTTCTTGGGTTGTTGGTTTTTTAAAATTTATTTTTGTTTCACAACTATAAAAAGTACCTCATTACTGATTTCAAGTAATAGCTAATTTTTCCCAACTCTGTAATTCGATGAACTGAGGTCTGAGGCCATTAATAACAATAAAAATAAGTGCTTTTAACCTGTTTGCCAGGTTCTATATATATTTATATATAAAATAAATACACAGGATTTACACCACAAATAATTAATATTAAAATGACATAGTAAAAAAAATTTACAATCAATAATATAATTAATAAATGCTCTAAAAGTTTTAAAAAGAAATTAAATAAAACAATAATATTCCATTCTATAGATGATAAATTCTATAAAGTAGTCAGTTACATTTAATAATATATTTAATAGAAACGTGCTAAATCAATATGGCTGACCGCTAATATACTGTTACAGAGTCAATTAATTAAAATTATAAAGTACATTAAATAATACTTTACATAATATCAACAATGCACAAACAATTTGCACAAAATTTCAATGAAAGGTGTTTGAAGGCTACTCCTCTAAAGAGTATGTCATACAGTTAAATATATACATATTTTTTTTGTACAACATAACACCAAATCATAAAAAACACAAAATTCGGTCCTATAGTTATTCCTCGATAGTCAACTAAAAAGCTTAGCTTCTCCCAAAATTGGTACCGACCACCGATGAAACTAACAATAATAAAGGACAGACGAAGAGGCATTACACTTAAAAAATGTTATGGTAAAATTACATTAAGGAAACTTCGCTTTGGTCTTCATCTTCGTCTTCGGAGATGTATTTTCTTCTTCTCCTCTTACCACCTGCTCCACTCCCTCGGGTCCTCCCAGGCTTTAGTTTTAATTTCATTTTTACGGACGAAGTATCTGATGCAGCGTCCTCCTGGTCACCTGCAGCAAATATAATTTTGAAAAAGCCCAAAAATATAATTATTTCCAAATGTTGAATCATTTCAAAAATATATAAACCAACCTTTACTTTCATCATCATCCGAATCTGCATCTTGCTCTACTTTTTGACGAGCATTAGAGAAAACGCTTTCCAACACTATTGAATCTTCATAGATCAAGGATGCTTCCTCATTATAGGTCTGAGCGTTTTTACAAAGCTGCATGAAATCCTTTTCTAATTCATCCATGTCACCATACTGTATAACAAAAAATAAAAATATTAAAAAATATGTATTATTTATATTTAAGAAATTGACCTAAACTATTTAAATTAGAATATTTTAATTTTAATTTAGTTTGTTATAAAATTGAATAAACTACTTGTAGATTGCAATGGTCATGTTCCAAATTGAAGCACTCCCTCTAAAAAGGTTATAATGAACATTTCTTCAATCTTTTCAGTTTTGGTACATAAGGACTTTAGCTAAAGATAGAGCCACTACTATTTTAATTGCTAGGCACAGGCCAGATTAGGCTATAAAGAAGTTTTTTATTCTGAAAAATTATTTTGTTAAATTTTGCAGTTATAATATTCTAATAATCTTGCAGTTAATATTTTTAGAGGAAGCCCTTCAATGAATAGACCTATATTCACTTCACTGTACATCTTATTTTTTTTCCAACTTGACTTACTTTACACTCATCTACTTTGGCCAATATCCTCTTGATGTCAATAGGTTTCTTAATCAATTCATAATAATCAGGATACTTGTGGCGTGAGGGAAGTTTCATAAATGGTTCGCTAAGTACTCTTGAGTCACTAAAAACAACAAAATATCCCTAAGTACTACAAAGAAAATAATCAGTTCAAAAAAGAGGATTTTAATATTTGTTTAAATGAACCTCTTGAGACTAAAAGATAGTTAACAAATTTTTAATTCAATTATCTTATCTATATAGCCTAAAGGGGTAGACCCTTCCTTCAAAATAATAATAGTACTATTACAAGGACTGTGATTTCGAACTATTCAGTCTCCTTAATAATTTATCATTAAATATCACACTTACCTATCAGTGTACTTAACAACAATATTCATTAAGTTTCGCATTCGCCTCCTCAATTTGTTTTCAGATGGAGAATATTTCCTTCTTTTGGAAGTACCTGCATCTTCCTCGTCTTCCTCTCCTCTTCTTCTTCTCTTGCCTCTTTTTTTAGTCTTCACCTCTTCCTCTTCTTCATCATCAAAATCATCTACATTGTCATCAATGGCCTATAGCAGACAAAATCAGTTATAGCAATTTTTTTTTTTTTTTTTTCAACATATCGATGAAACTTAACATTTCTAACATACTGTTAAAATAACTCATAAGAAATAAACATATTTACCTTCATCCATTCTTTTTCAGTTAAACTATCTGTATAATCAACTTCCTTTCTTTGCCTATTGCCCCTCCCCATTTGTACCTCAGTTTCTTCATAAGCCCACTTCTCAATCTATACAAAAACAAATCTCTAGTTAATATTATACTTCACTCAAACAGCTCAAATCGAGAGGGTACAAATCTATATGTTATTAAATTAAATATAAATCACACCATAACTCAGATGGAAGTACTCTATAATTTAGAGATTTCATCATAAGGAAAACTAATTTCAAAGAAAATTAAGATATTGTAATATCCCCTTAAAGGTTAATACAATGGCTTACTTATATCTTAAATGTATTTTTGTTCTTAATATTGCTAAGTAACTTAGTCTAATCATAAAAGCAAGCCAATTTTCATCTGTGAGAAGACATGTCAGTTAGAAGATATATCAAACCTAAATTAGTTTTATTATAAGTTAATTTTTTTCCTCTTAATTAATTAATTAAGATTAACTTTCTTAAATTAAATAGCAAGCTAACCAATTTGTAGCAGTCAGAAGATATGGAGTTAAAAAATGAAACATCGTTCAAAGAGTCAAGATGACTGCACCATTCTTGAGTTGGTGGAACTGATGCTGTTACGCAGTCAAACAAACTATGATTGTTGGAATCAGATATTTCCAACAATCATAGTTGCATCCCTGGCAGAATGTTATTTCTAATAAATTCAGGAAACAATCTAAGAGAAAATAATTAACATAGACTTTATAGCAGGAAGCTATTGTGCTACAATCGATATTTGTTTGTACTATCCAAACTTTTTAAACAGTCAAGAAGGATCACAGCATCACTTTTGAATCAGATCGAATGTAGATGGGGCACCCGGGGGGTTATCAGTTATATGTTCATCATTATAATGAATGATAAATAAATTCCATTTTATTTCATAAACTACAATAAAATGTAAATCCATTTGCTAAGCTATCATTAGAACAAGTGCAAAAATTTTCAGTTAGCATCATTATTAGTAGTTAAATTTAATTAAATATATCCACATGTTTTTATCATGTCATAATATCACTTACAGCAAATTTACTTTATGTGTATATATGTATACAGTTGTAAATATCAATAAATAAATAATTAAAAAAAAAATTAAATATATGATGTTTTAATTATCCAATCCTAATTCCTAAATCCCTCACATCAACTCATAATTTTAAGAAAATTTATAAATCTGATACAGCACTTGTGAATGTAACCAGTTCCATTAAATGGCTTTTTTTTTTTTTTTTTTTTTATTTCTTTACTATCAGATTGGCCTAGTAGGCTTTACAAGGTTATTATAACAATTTGTTAGATTTTTGAATAGTTGATAATGGAGAAGGGGGGAGAGGGTCTTGTGCAAAATACATCAAAAGAGATAATAATAATAAATATAGTTTATAACAAGATATCTTTCATCAGCCTGTGATTCAATATTCATGATTGCAAATGTAATTAAATGTCGTGTGATTTACACCACCTGTACACTACACACCTAATTGGCTCTAGACCCTGGCCTCACATATTCATGGAGCCTATGAATTGTTTACTGACTATCAATACTTGATTGAATAAAATGAACAATTACCTCATCATCATTCTTAACCAACCAGTCCGGCAACTCGGCTTCTTCTACAAGCCTCGACTTCCTATTAGGTCCCAGCTTAGCCTCTTCCCTCCTCCGTTCAAGATCAATTTTCTGAAAGAGGTTGAATTCATCTTCTGTTCGGGCAATCATGCGATTGACCATTTCATCATCAGGAACTTCATTTTCCTATAAAATAAGTTACATTTTTTAAAACTGAGATTTAATATCTAGTTAAAGATATTGTATTATATTATTTATACCAGG
>NW_027108122.1:2153270-2205653 GCF_000696795.3 Halyomorpha halys | reverse complement strand
AATCAAAATAAACAACGAACAAACGAAAAACGACAGGACTTTTTGAATGCCCTGGTATATATATATTTGACAATAATAAATATAAAATTGTATTGTTATTAAGATAAACTGCCTCATATCATATGATAAGAGACTGATGTAGTTAATAATACTGAATAAAAGTAAAACAGTCTACTCACAACAAAATATAAAACTGTATTCACAATACAAATAAATTTTCTAGATAAAAGTAATATCACCTAACATGATTAGCATATGAACTGCGCTGACTAATCTGTGCAAGAATTTAAGGAATAGTTTGTCATCAGGAATCCATTAGGAAGCAACATAACTTAAGAACTCATGTGAATATTGAATAAAAAATTTAAATTTTTTTGCAGCTAAGTCCACGACATAGGAAAAATAACCACAATCATAGTCGTAATAGCAGAACTATGATAATGATTGTATTTCTTTTTGTTCACCTGGACCATGGAAGGTTTTTGGTATCAAATAGAACAAATGTTAAAAACAAAAGATAAATAACCATAAAAGGCAACATTTAACATTTATTCTAACCTCATCATCTGCATCATCTTGATGAAGGATGTTCTGTAGAAACTTCTGCCTTTCAGTTCCAGTCGACTTCTGATCAAACATACCAGCTTGAATGACCTTTTCATCCATATTCAGTTTGTACCGAGCAGCAGCGAGAATACGCTCCTCAACTGAGTTCACTGTCATTAGTCGCAAAACACGGACCTCATTTTGTTGTCCAATCCTATGGGCTCTGTCTTGAGCTTGTAAATCCTAAAGAAATAAATTAATTATATAACATTGAATCAACTGACTCACAAAATCTAACTAATCTAATTTATGCCTAATACTGATCATCTGGACTACTAATCATAATTCAATTTTAAATCAATCTTAAAAATAAAATTTAAAAAAATTAAAACTTTACTAAGTTTAAGACTATTAATTTTCATAAAAGTTTGATTACAAAAAAAAAAAAGGAAAGCTCTGATTATTGATTCATTTCCAAAGAAATATAATAATAACAGTTGAACCATAAACTATTCGAGTAATGCTATATGTATAAGCAAAACACTGCACCTGATGAGGATTCCAATCTGAATCAAATATGATAACAGTATCCGCAGCTTGTAAGTTCAACCCTAATCCACCGGCTCTTGTAGACAACAAGAAAATGAAATATTCACTTTCTGGATTGTTGAATTTTTTAAGAAGATCTCCCCTGTCTTCAGACTTTGTTGTACCATCGAGACGTAGGTAGGAGAACCCTCTCCAGGACAGGTAATCTTCCATGATGGTCATAAGTTGAGTCATTTGACAGAAAAGAAGCACCCTATGATTTGTGGCCTTTAGTTTTGGCAATATGCGATCGAGGAATTCAAATTTACCAGAAACTCGGAACAGATCGGGCCTAAGGAATTTTAATAAATATATATACATTTATAATACTCATAAATAGAAAAGAAACAATATTTTTAATTTGAAAGAGCTATAACTCAGTGAAATAACATATATAATAATAAATTTTAAAAAATCTAATATTTACCCAGTAACAACATTGTTCTGGCCAACATGATCACAATATTTCTCTTCAATATGATGGAACATGAAAGGATGGTTACAAAGTTTCCTCAATTGGACGATAGTGTTCATCAGGGCTTTAGCTCCTCCCTTGCCCTGTTTTCCCTTTTCAGAACCATCAGTCAATAGGACTCCCTTACTCTGCATATGCCTGGGAAATGAAACAAAAGCAATATTATACATAATTTCAACTTATTTCATGAAATAAAAAAACATAAATGAAAAATAAATTTACCTGTAAAGGACACGTTGAAGACCAGACATATCACACTTAACAATATATTCAATTTTCTCTGGCAATTGACTTTCAACTTCCTTTTTCAGTCTGCGAAGGAGGAAAGGTCGAAGGACCTTATGCAAACGTCTGATGATCAAAATTGTTTCTTCCTCATTCAATTCAACCTAAAAAAATAAATAAATAACCAAATTTAAATATTTTAAAATACATGAACTCTTCTAAAACCATACACAAACAGGTTAAAAGGGACTAATAAAATAACTTAAGATAAGATGTTGAAAAAAGTGGGGGTATATCATTATTCTAGAACACCACCCCTCTAGATCTCTATACTTTAAGCAAGTTAGAAAAACAAGTAATTACTGAGTTATAATTTCATTTATGATATCAAAAAGTAAAATGGCATACACGATCATTTGAAATTTCTAGTGACTATTAAATCAATACAAATATTGCCCCAGTTTCGATTCTGATAAATTAAATTCTCTGAGCATGAAGCCCATCTATAACTGATCATTTTAATTAAGTCCAGAAAATTTCAATAATATAATTAACTAACAATTAGAACACTAATTTCAGAATAATGCTCAATAATAACACATTGCTATGTACCTTTTCTCCAGTGGTGGCGAATGGTGCATTGAACCATTGCTCAAAGGTAGAACACGACTTGAAGATAGATGGCAACAGGAAGTTAAGAAGGGCCCAGAGCTCGGGTAGCTTGTTCTGGAGGGGTGTTCCGGTTAGGAGGAGGCGGTGGGGCGCCAAGTAATGGGTGTTGAGAACTTGGGTTAACTTGCAATGGTGGTTCTTCATCCTATGTCCCTCATCAATTATCATGTACTTCCAATGTAACTAATAAAAACAAAAATATTTATATGAACATAAGCCCAGCTGTAATTAAACACAGTAATTTTTTTTTAACTTCATTTCATTACTTTTGCAAGAACTGCTTTGTCTTTGATAACATATTCATAAGTCGTAAGCAGAACATTGAACTTTGTTGATCGCATCTGCGATTGTAAAGTTCTCCTCATTGCAGGAGAACCTTTGTAAGCAACAACAAACACTGAAGGAGCCCACTTCTCGAATTCCAAAACCCAGTTAGACAATGTTCTAAAAAAAATAAATAAAAATTTATTTATTTAAATTATAAATATGAAATAATACCAGACCAAAGTATTAATTTTTAAATATAGTTTATACTTGTAAAAGTAAGTATTAGAACAACATTTTATAAATGTTAACTTACTTAAGTTTATTATATAAACAAAACCAAGATGACAAATAAAAAAAGAAGTCTGACTGAATCAACAGCAACAACCATACTGGTATTTGCCAAAATAGGTGAATGGTATTTAACTTCTAATTCCTTACAACCTTCATTTAGATTTTCAAAGGCATTAGATCTTAAATTAGCCTTATAAATTGTGAAGACATTATTTCATCATATCTTGCCCATCCAGAAAAAATCCTGATGGACCAAGAGGATCAAACTCTTACCCTGACAGTATATAGCCAAAAGGGCAAGCAAAAGTAGAATGTTGCTATACTCATAACTCAGAATATTGTCTTTCAAGATTAAAATGAACTTAAGGGTAATAGTAAACAGTAATGTAGATATAAAGTAAATGTATGTAATAAGAAATGACACTTACGACAAAGGAACAATTATGAGGTAAGGGCCATTTACTTTCTTCTTCTCCATGAGGTAAGTAATAAGGCCTATGGTTTGAATTGTCTTACCGAGACCCATCTCATCAGCAAGGATTCCGTTTAAGTTGTTGTTGTACAAGGATACTAACCACTCCAGGCCTTTAATTTGATATTCTTTCAATTTACCATTTATCATGATTGAGGCTTGCTCTGTTACTATCTCATGCACTGTGTGAGCGATGCTATTGAAAATAATAAAAAAAAAAATCAATATTTGCCATATCATGATATAAAAAGTGAACTAAATTTGAATAATTATTATAATAATGCTTAGTAAAGGGTTTTAAAAATAATGAGGATTATGGATTGAAGATCAATCAAGTTTGCGTAATTCAGAAGTACATTTTTTTTTAAATACAAGAATATTAATAAAATATTTATACATCAATAGGTGAGCACTTTTTTGTGTTGAGTAAAATTCAATATATGATTGGAGTTGAACAAGAGATATTTTTTACATATATGTTGTCATTAATACTACAGTTAACAAAAAGTGTTAAAACAAAGTTGAGAGTAAAATGATCAAAGAAAATTTGGTTACAATTGAGGACAACCATCCTCACACAAATAATCAATAGATTTTGTATTTAAAACTAACAAATTTGATTAATTTTATCTCTTTATAGATATATTACAACACTTAAGATATTTAAATGTAACTTTCAAAATATCTTATAGTAATGGAGCAAATCGAGAAGTACAAATTGAAGTGAGAATTTTTTTTTCATTAAATTAAACAGATCCATTACCAGAAGTTATCTTTGGATATATGCATGAAAATGATTGTAGAGAAGGGATGGGAGGTGTCTGTGCGTTATTAAAAGATACAGAATTTTTTTACCAATGATTGCTCCTCCGTGGATGCAATATCTAACATCTAAAGTGTTAGATTTTGATTTAAATTATTTCCATTTTGAAGTGGAATCAATTCATTTTTAAAAATTTAAATTCTAACACAAACAAAATGAAATAATGTTTAGTTCTTATTTTCTAATTTTATGAATAAATCATTTGTTTTTTTCTGGTTAGATATAAACTATACCAGTTCCTAATTCCCAAATAAACCCAGTTCCTAAAAAACTGTGACTATCAAAGTAGCCTTCACTATCTATCATTAAAGATAATGAAATAATAAAGGTAAAGATAGTAAATAATAACGTAAAGAAACATACCTGTAGTACGTGTGTTCTTCGGTGGTATTCTTGTACTCGTCATCTTCAATCTTGGCTTTCTTAATCATTTCTCGAGCTTCGTCTTCAACAGATAACTTGCTATCAGCTTCATCTTTTCCTATCATTGAAAAACCACCTAGTTCAGCACAGGAGTGGGAAGGAGGAAAAAAAAAGAAAAAAAACAAACAAAATTAAAATAAAATAAAGAAATAAAACAAAAAAATTGAAACATAATAAATAAAATAAAACAAAAAAAAAATAAACTAACTAAATTGAAATTATTACACACTATATGTGGGGCAACTAAAATTAACTTTAATTTGTCTCTCAATTTAAAACAAGCGAGGGACAGTATTTCACTGTACTTTTGATCTAATTACAAATATTTAAATTTTAAAAAACATGATGACAAATTAAGAAAAAAGTACACCGTAACTAAATTAGTTTGTGAGAGGTCATTACGGCATATAAATCACATTTTTAATTTGAGTCGAAATAGATTATATTTAAAAAAATTAACCAAAATAACAATTTTATCAAATAAATAAGTTAATCATTACACTCTATATCTATATTATTTATTCATTCTATAACAGATTTGTTATATGAATTAAATAAAATAAACAAATTATAAATTTTAGTTAATTTGCATTTTCATTATTTACATGAAAGCAAAGAGGAAGTCAGAGAATTTTGAATTTATTTGTTAGCCATATATATTATAGTGCAACCATTAAAAAAATTTTTAATAATAATAAAATAATAATAAAGATTGGAAAAATAAAATGGGAGAAAAAACAACTAAAATAAAAAATAATTTAAAATAAAAAGAAGCAATCAATTATTTATATTTTCTGTAGGCATAATCTCAGAAAAAATAATTTTGGGTTCAATAGATATCATAGGATTTAACAGATGGAAGATGAGACAGCAGTTGAATGTGGAGAATAACATTATTAGAGCACAAGGATGATAAAAAGCAATAAATTATATAATAACTTCATACAAAATAATTGAATGGATAATTGAATTGCTTCAGAAGTGCCTTTAAAGAATTTCTAATTTTCAAAGTAATACACAAAATGATTACACATAAATTAAAATTTATCTTTGAGGAGTAAGCGCATCCTTTCCGATTTCATAGGAGGAAAAAAAAATTTAGTAGTTGCAATCAAGACAAGACCCCTTCAGCGCAAGAAGCAATTTAATTACCTCATCTAATGAATAATACAGCCATTAATTATCAGTCTTGTTACATAATATTATTTTAGACCAAAGTGATATACTTTTTTAAGTTTATTTGCAAAACAAAAAAATTCAAAAACTTAAATTATTTATAAAACGATGCCGTTTTTTTATTTTATTTTTTCAAACCTTTATGAGTAACAGTTGACAGTTAAATTATATTATTGTGTAAATAACAGCCTGTAATTTGAAAATGAATCGTATTAAATGAAGAAAAAAGCCAGAGTTGATCAAACCTTTTGATCTACTGTTATTATCACCTTCCTCGTCGCTGTCTTCTTCATCATCTTCGTCCTCGCTGTCTTCCAGAGGTTCCCAGCCTGGATGGGCTTCCAACCATGCCCCGAGCTGACTAGCTAATGGAGCATCTTCACCTGTCAGCTGCCGACCTAACAAAATAAATTATATGCACTATTTAATTTTAAATCTCATGGTATTTTAACTAGAAAATTTGAAAACATCAGCAATAAACTTACCAGTCGCCGCTTCTATGACACTAACGTGTAAATCAGACATCTGAGAACTTTCATCATCAGGGTCTCCTTCCCTAGCCTTCTTTTTCTTTTTCCTCTGAAAAATGTATAATCATTATCTAATGAAATAATAATCACAAGCATGGTTTATTAATTAGAATAGTTAGCATAGAGACAACATTTTAAATTAAATTATGAATGGTTGTTATCTAAAATATTTCCACTAAAACTACATAATAAATACTTAGTAACTTTTTTAACCACCAATCATTTTACTTTTACGATAAAAAAAAAAAATCATTAATAATATTTATTAGTTATAAACCAAATCCATAAATGTTTTAAAAATTTCTTCACCTAAAAATTTTATAATTTCCTTTTTCCAAAAAATACAAAATAACTTCCAGTCAAATCAGAAATATTTAAGATGACACATTAAGTTTAAGTTTTAGATAGTTATTGGGTTCACTAAAACATTTATCATTATGATACCTTCCTAAGCTGTTAGCTTTTTAAATAATGATACTAAAGTTTATGAACTTGATTCAAAAACTTTTAGTTTTAAAAAATACCACTCAGAAAAATGATTGCTAAGAAACATAATGGAAATCTGAAATAACTAACAGATGTTAACAAATAATGCTTATTTACCTTCCGTTTTTGTTGCTCCTCTTGTTCCTGCTTACGTTGTTGTTCCATTTTATGCTGTTTAACCATTTCGGTAAGATTAGCAATATATTCATCAGTTTGTGATAATAGGAATGCCAACCTCTTATCTTTTTTCTGATCGATAAGTTTCCTTTAGGACAAGACAAAAATGTATTATTTTACTAAATATTCTTAAGTCAACAAATGAATAAAGATAATTTATTCAGTTAACAGTGACTAACCATTCAAAAATAAACTTCTTCTTTTTTTTTTTTTTTAAAGATCATTGTCATTAAAAATAAAATTGAAGAGCTACTTGAAAGAAGATATTTTAGGAAAATATTTTAAGTACTTCTTGTTTAATTTATCTAAACTTTAAATAGTAGTAGTTTTCAGAAGTTAAAAATTGAATTTTTCAGTTTAAAATAGGAATAAATAATCAGTTGAACATAAAAAATTATAGCAATGCCATAAAATTTTCTTCCACTTAGCTCTTCGATTAAATTGATCAGGTGACAAGAAATGACTATCTAATGTATAAAATACCTTACCTGTAACCCTCTTCATCCTCTGCCATTAGCCTCCTCATACGTTCCTTTTCTATCCTTTCTTGCTCTTTCTTCTGCTCACGCTCAGCGTTTGCATGGTAATTCATCACAGCCTTATTTAATCTACCAACTTTAGCAACATTATTCCTATGAAATTCTTTGAAGTCTTTGCAATGTTGCAATATAGTGCTAAGATATTCCTGAAAATTTATTTAATTAATTTAGTATCAATTTTTATCATTTTCTCTTAGTATTTAGATTTTATTAAAAAATTGAAACATTGAATTCAAAAAGAGATAAATGGAGGAGGTTACCTGGTGTTTTTGTCTCTTCTTCCTTTCTGTTTCAAGCTTCTGTTGCTTTTCAAGCTTTTCCGTAGCTCTAGCTTCTCGCAGGCCTTGCCGCTTCGTCCTTTTGTAAGCTTTCACATTAACTGCTGTTTCTAATGTTGTATCACGTCTAGTACATGCTATCACCTAAAAGAGAAAAAAGTTTAGAGTTAATTATTTCAATAAAATATACTAGGTTTTTTGGGGGAAAATATCAAAGCTCTACTTTATTCATATAAACAAATTTTATGCATTAGCTATTGAGACTACTGTAAAGTTAGGATCATTTAACAAGAATAGGCGGATTTGTATATTTGTCTAATAATAGAACATATTACTAATTTTTTCTAAAATAGATATTTTGTAATTAGTTATAATTTATAAAAAAAAAATTGTTTATATGTGCAAGTTAAGTATCTAAGAACAGTTAATATAGGTGTACCTAAAGTTATTTTCAGATGTCAGACGGTTCATGAGGGTTATTTCATAATTTATTATTGTTTACAATAAATAAGAACAATTGAGAGGGTTAGAAGTAAAGGAGTTCAAGAGACAATTTTGCTAATTTTTTTTTTTTGTTACCTGCACCTGAACCAAATTTACACTTCAGTTTTGACAAAATTGTGAGATTATCGAAAATTATTAGATAATTATTGAAAATTTGACAATTTTGTCAATATAGAAGCATACATTTGATAACTATCTTATTACAATGAGGATATTTTAAAATGCTAGTCTCAGAACAGCAAATGACATTTATTAATATCAAAATAACTACATAGTAAATTACACCAATTTAATGAAAGTAAAAAATCGAAATATTCTTATCTTACTTCAGCTCTTAATTGCCTTTGGAAGTTAAGTACTCGTAAAGCCCTTAGTTCAATCTGGGCTTTAATTCTAAGGTCTTCAGGCATCGTAGCTGGTAAGTTCGATAATTCCTCCATTCTATGTACAATTCTTGCAGCAACCCTATAAAATACATATAGCAGTTATTTATATTTTAAAATAAGTAACGTTGTTGGCAAAGGTAATATATAATTTTTAAAAAAAAAGCTTATACAGAAAAAACCCAATATAAGCACTTTTTACTAACCTATTCTCTCTTTCTTGGAGAACAAGGATAGGATCTAAGCCATGTGGTCTTGGCATTGTAGTAACCCTATTCTGCTTTGGCTGTGGCGCTCCAGGACCACTAGGAACCTGCTGTGGAGGTCGAGGAGGTGTAGGAGAAACACCCGGGGGAGGAGGCCGCACGGGAGCTGGTCCTGTTGGCGGTGCCATTTGACCTGTCATCGGTGAGGCTGTAGGAGGCTGGCCGCCAGGTGGACATGGTGGACGCATTGGTTGTGTCATCATCCCATTTGATGATGCTCCGTCACCTCCACCTTCACCACCAACCCCTGCACCTATAGGGAAAGTAAATTTTTTAAACTATTGCTAATCATATCATGGAGTATAGATCATCTAACATTATATACTATCATCATGTTGTAACAATACAAAACTATCAATTTGAAAAATTATAAATCCTTCAAGATAGACCTAAATTTAAATTTAATTTAATTAAACACCAATTTTCCAAAAAATTTTAAATCTATTTCAACAGACATACATAATAAACTATGGTTTAGTTTAAAAAATGATTACCTTCACTCGGGGGATGCTGGTAGTTGGATTCGCCTGGGCTGTCCAGACGTTTACCCTGAACAGCCAAAGCAAGTTGCTGGGAAAGTGGTTGGTTTCTTGCAAGTAAACGATATGCCATAATCTGCACCCTAAGCTGCTGGAGCTGGTTGGCACTGAAGCTGTGTTTGGCAGGCGGGGGAGCACCACCCTCACCAGTAAAACCACCCTAATGATTTATTAAAATCATAATTTAATAAAATTTAAATTACTTCAAACTAATGATTCATCATTTAAATAATAAAATGTAATACCCCAACAACCTGAGGAGGAGGCCTAACGGGAGGTTCCATATTGGCATGCCTCGCCCTCAGTGCTAGCAACTGCGAGTATCGCGGGTCTTCTTGAAGCCCTTTCTCTTCCATAGAATCAATAGCACGCTGAAGAGCACTAAGATTTTCTTGTCCTCCCCCACTGCCAGATCCACCTGGAGCACCCTTCAACAGAATTTTTTAATGAAATATTATCTAAACCACTGATGTAAGGATAAAACATTTCAGTATTAGACCTCACCCAAGGGAGGGAGACTTTTTTAAGAACACCAATAAACTTTAACTTCATACCAAATAGAGATTTGACTTAACCAGTAATACTGAACTAATTAATTTAGTTCTACCAACTAAACTAGTCAGTTTAAAATCCAATACAAAACGCTGCAGGATAACACTCCAAACAATTATATAAAAAATGGAGATAAAAAATCCTTCATTCATAATTTTTATTTTAGGTAAGCATTTTTTATTTATTAAAAACACAAAGAAGCAGTTGTTTTGTATAAATATAGAATCAACAAAACATTAAGAAAAAAAATTATCAAAAAATAAAGATTGGAATAGGGAAAAATGATCCATTATGAATAAACCTTCATAGAAAAAAAAATATATAAACAAAATGGAGATTAGAAAGAGTTACAGGCTATACACTGATAAGTTTATTTACATTCTTTAAATTAGATATGTTTGCTTATGTGTGTTGATAAAAGCTTTTACTTTATATGGATCCATTTTCGTGTTTTTGTCAGCTTAAAGACATTGTTTTATAAATTAAACCATCTGCAGTCTCTACCAAATTTTTACTTAATCAAAACAACCAAAAAAAATTTAGAAGATGGGTAACCTAGGGTAGAGCTTTAAATAAAACATAACCAACCACCATTTCCTCAGGTCAATAATAACATAATTAAAATAATGGATATGGGATTAACATAATTCCATGGTCAATAATATTAACATAATTAACCTCAGATTTCTTTTAGTAAGTATTTGAAATAACAAAAACCAATTAAATCTTATGTATAGTTATAAAAATCACAGATGCTTCCGAATAAATAATTCACTATTCTGATCACAAATATAAATTTATTTAACGGTTTAGATATAAAAACTATAAATATTTTAACTTTTCAACAAGAATAAGAAAAGCTGGTACTAAGAATATAATAAAATCACATAATAATAATTGGGTAAAGAAATATATTATATATTCTTCCCAAGTCAGATAAAACTTTATTCCTAAACATAGGTCTAAACTAAACTCCTCTTTGAAGTATAGGTCTAAGTTTAAAATATCAATCAAATAACCAGTAATATACTAAAAATTAACTATAAATTAATTGTACAAAAAAAAATTGTATACTAATATTGCTTGACTTCTTAAAATATTATCAGTAAGAAGTAAACAATGGATTAAATAACTGACCTAAATAATAAAAACTAGGACAGAGGAAACAGGATTTAATTTAAATGTAATAATAACAACTAAAATCTGTTTCTCCATAGAATTAGTTGATACATTAATGTAATAATCACATTATATATATAAATAGATGAGTGAGTTTTCAAATATATGTTGAAGGAAAATAGTCTGGGTGGTTAAAAAGGTCCTTGTAATAGAATCCCTTAATAATATACTAGTATAAAGCAATCAAACTAAAGACTCTTTGCTATCATTCTTTTATTTTTGTGTTGATCAGGAAGGAAAAGATAAAATAAATATTCTTCTATTGAAGGAATAGACTAGATCATAAATTAAAAAAATTAAAAATTTAATGTAATTTCTGAGTGATTCAATTTTCTGTAAATTGTAAGAACTGGAAAATAAAATATAAAATGAGTTTTCAATCTATGCTAGAACTACAATTTTTAAAGAATAATTTCAAACATTACAATGTAAAATATTTAATTTCAAATATACGTAAATGCGATTCAAAATGATCTTGACAGTCATCTACCGAAAATCCAAAAATTTAAACTTTAAAAATGTAATTTTTGAAATGATTAGCGATTTTTTTACAAAATCGCCAAATTCATTGAGTTATATTCTCTGGGAAATTATCAATTCTTTGAATCTAAAAAAAAAATTTGAGAAAATTGGTTTTATCGTAGAGAAATAAGAATATTGAAAAATCGATCTTAGAATTGTTTTTTTCCTTACCTCCTTTATTATAAATAAAAATATTAATATATACATAAATATATACAAACGTAACTAGTGTCCTTCCTTTGCCATATGGCATTATAAGGGGTTGGGCTGTGTCCGCTGAGGGCGGGGGTTACAATTTTGGCCTGGAGCCACTGTTATCAGATAATAATATCGGATAATATAAACGGATAATAAGTAAATAAATCTTCGAAAATAAAATATCGACATGCTGATAATACTGGCATCTGTAGACAAAATGTGCGAGTTGTAATCGTCAATTTTTTTTTTAGTTTGGTAAAATTTATACCACACGATGATACTTCAATGTATTTGTTGTTTAGATAAATTACGCACAGTTAGAATCTAACAACTACTTACAAAATAAGTGAAGGAGAATTAAGCGTTGAAATAAATGTAAGATACACAACAGGAAAGAATTAAGTCGACAAAACGAAATCGGAAGACTTTAATTTAATATTATTTTTCATCATATAATTAGACACGTTAAACAGCATAATAATAAACATAAAGGGTTTCCAAGACTCAGATTGTAAACCGACCCTTACTCGATACAGCTAGTGCCTTCTTCACCGCAATGTGATGTTCAGAACATGAAGTGGAAATTAATGATGGAAACAAGAGTACTAGGAGAGCTACCTAGAACGACATGAATAATTACCTTAAAGGAAGTCATCGCCAGCCATTTTTCAATAATCAATATTCTACAATAATAATATATATCAACGTCAAATACCTAGCAATTCTGCGAAACCTCGATTGGCATGGCACATTATATGAGAAGGATCCAACTGTATAAATTAAATTATCGATAAGCCCCTCTAATTCCAATAAAACAAGGTTTTTAACCCTTTCTTCAGGACTAAGACTTTAAGTCCATTTAGTTTTCTAGTATACTAGAATGTACTTTATTAACTACTTTAAACGCTTTGAAACCTATTAGGACTTAGAAATCCACTTTTATGAAGATAGTTATTCGAACTTTAGATGACACTGTAAGCTTACATTTATTTGGAAAGAGTAATTTCAAGAAGGCAGGATGATGCATGGCTAATATGCTTCAGAAGATTGAAGTGTCTACGCGTGTATGCTTGTAGAAAAATACTTATTTGTTTTGCATTTTGGTAAGTTGTAACTTTTGGTTATTATTATTAATTACATATAATGTACATTATTATGAACTTTATGGGCCCATATTAAAAATTATAATATACTTCATGGATAGTATTTGTTAAATAAAGTTTTTAAAAATGCCCCATCAGGTCTTATATATAAGAGGTTCAATGCATGTAGTCGGTAATTTGTAATACGAGTACTAATGGTGTTATTTCAATTTCTATTTTGCAATTAATTATTTATTTAATATATAATATTTCTAATTTCTGTATCTGTGGCTAAAGATGTAGGTTTCCAGAACACAGTGTACCGCTGGCTACCATTTATGAAGGTGTGAAGACGTGTACTTCCAGGGAAGTTGAACCCAGACAGCATTAAAACTATTCCAAATGTAGCATAAGAGAGTATTCGTTTATATGATTAAAAAAAAAATTTTATACCATTAGAATTATTGATAGACATAATATATGTAATCAAATTTCTAAATATAAGATAATGTAATTAATAAATATTGACTATTTTGTATAGTTTATATTTCAGACAGATCATGTATGTATTTCATAATTAAGCTATATCTCGAGTTATATTAAATATTTTACCTTATAAAAATCATACAAAAAAAAAAAAAAAGAATGTTTTCATATAATTATTATATTTTTTAATAAGATTAAAAAATAGGATGTTATAATTACACGAATAGTGCTTCCATTAGATCCTATCAGGACTTTCTATTTTGACTACCAAAATTAAGTATTTAAAAAAGCACAATTTTAAAAAAATGAAGGAGTACCACCCACCGGAGTGAATTGTGGATTTGAATCGTAGAAGTTGGAAGACATAAGGAAGATAATGAGATCAGACAAAGGGATAATTGGAAAGTATTTGCGGTAATGGTGGTCAGGGAAGGTCGCTTAAACTCGGCGTAGTATTGAGAAATTCAAATATTTTTATAGGAAATAAATCGAAGTCTCATTATTTATTTTCAAGGAATAACCTCAAAACCTTTCACTTCATTTATTTCTGTATTTTGCAACGTCTCGAACAAACTGACCGTCACCCAGTCCATCTACAAATTATTACATCTTATCAATCTTTACACGTACTTCTAGATTTAAATCAATCATAATTTTATAAACATATCGTATTTAAAAAATAGTAAAATCGGACAATTATTAAAAAAGATATGGCATACTTAACGTTTGTTTTGTTTGTATTTTTAAAAATGTTGTTATATAATTTTTAGCCAAGGCATAGAAATTATATGCGGGTAAATGTTTAATTTTAACAAAATTTTGATCAAACTTTCAATTTTATTCATTCAATCTACATTTAGTACATACTCAAGTTTAGCACTAGCGAAGCATTACCAGATAAATAATTTATTTAAAATTCTTTTAATCACTCATTAAATTTAACTGCTAACAGGTTGAGAAACAATTATATATTAAATTTATTTATATGAAGAAGAGAACGCCACTGTGGTGATTATAACACGATAAAACCTATTAAACACACACCAAGTTACAGATACAATCTTTTTTTGTTCAAACTTACTTAATATGATATCAGATTAAATAAGAATTGGTTTCATCATTATATCTATTTTTTTGATATTTATTATTTTTTCGTATTGAAAGCATCTCAATATACGGAGCATATCAGGCCAACAAAAAAAAAATCTTTTCAGAAGTACATATATTAACATTTGGTAGAGAAATCCTCAGTTCCTATAATGAAATAATAAATTACAATAAAAAATAATTATGGCGGACTATATAATTCCTAGCGCGTTTTTCCTTTTGGGAGATGTCATAGAAAGTTAACACATGAGATAACTTAGAAATATGAACTATATCTAGATTCAATCGTCCTTGAGATACCGTAGTGCTAGGTCATGCAACAAAGTGATAAATAATTTAACAATTAAAAGAGCAAATATTTTTATCATAATATTAGCTTACTGTTTAGAAGACCTCCAGCATTACATCAACGTATAGTAATATATTTAAAATTTAGTGAATAAATGAACTACTCAGTTCCTAAAAGAAAAATAATTAATAAAATAAATTACAATAACAAAAATTATGATGGACGATATAATTTGTCGCACGATTTTCCTTTTGGAGTTATAAATAAACATCTCAGATAACTCACAAATATAACTACAAAAAATATTTTGTCAGATTTTTTCCTTTTTAAATAAATAGATATAGGGAGGGATAGTATTTAGAAATAATCATAAAGCCCTTAATTTGTAATAGCTGAATTGTTAAAATAAATATTTTATATATCTCGTAAATTCAGATTCAGCCTTGAGATATCATACCGCTAGGACATGTTACAAAATGATAAGAAAAGTAAAAAGTTCGAGTAAATATTGTTAATCATATTAGCACACCGTTCGCAAGACCTCCTGCAGAACAATATTAATTATGCTGCAATCATACATTTAAAATTTAATGTATTATTTAAGGATAGAAAATTATAAAATAAAAATCGAGAACTGTTGTATTTAAAATATATAACAACAAAACAGACTTTTCATACTGCAACAAATAGCTTGAACAATTTTTTTAAATTTATATTATTATTTTAATGTTTCAGTTTATTTGGAATATTGTTCAATAAATTCGGTCATAACTTGAAGTAATAATCCTGATATAAAAAAACAGAGATAATTTTGGTTAAAAACTTATAACAATTATTGAAATATGTTTCCTCTAATATAGATAAAAATACTCAAGATGAGAAAAGTTCCATATAGATTTGGGTATTCCCCCTTCAAAGTGTCCTGTTAAATATCAGACATATAAACCGGGTTCTGGGAATTAAATGTGACAAGAACTACTTAAACACACAACAAAAAAGTAAAGAATCATTAGCTCAGGAAAATGATAAATAAAGAGTATGGGAATACTTTATAATAAATAACCAAAAATTATGAAGATCATTGAAAAGTGCGGAAATAGATTAAAATTTATTACTGATTACATTTTAGTAATTCAATTAATCGGATGTAGATCGAATATAAATACACAGAAATAAAAAATGTTTAATTTCTTAAAACTCTCATAAAAATCTTAAATCTAAATATGCGATGTGTCCACCGTACGTCTTTCCTAACCACTTTCTTTGGGTTTTAAGTATAATCCAAAATTTATTTACTGTATCTGACATTATTGAACCGTTTACTATTTTCTTTTTTGTTTAAGTTCAATATTGTAGACAATTTAATAATCTTTCCAATAGCAAATTGGAATGTTGTGGAGGATGCATAGTTTACGAATTGAACGTTACATGTGCGTAAAAATTAATAAATATAAAAAGTAATTGTGCTGGAAGAATTATTTTAGATATATTGCGATCTATGTAAATAGAAACCACTGCTCAATCAATTGTAAGCTCCTTAAATAATAAAAAACAGAAGAGGACTTTTTCGCGCATAAATCACACTTTCATGGCTTGAATGTCATCTACTATACTATGGGGAGAGCACGCTAACGAAGAGCATAATTTAAGGAGTTATTTTTAATCTTTATCGTTATTAAATTTTCAAGGATAGGATAACTACTACTTCGAAACTATTTAAAAGGGTTTAGATGAATAAAGATATTAAGAAATAGAAGTTTCCAAAGAATTTAATAGCCATCAAGAGGAAAACTACACTGAATCGACGAAAGTGATCATGAAGAGAAAGATGTCATTGACATTCAGTTAAGTTGTACTAAATTGTCAGGGTAACAATAAAATTAAATTTTGAGACTCAGTGATAATACGACTGTTCAGCGACCCGTCACGCATTCCACTGTTCCGTTGCTTTAACACCTGCCCAGGTCTTAAGCTCCAACCCAACCTCATTAGGGGGGATATTCTGATGGCCATAATCCATAAAACATAATCCTCCTAGCATCACATTAGATCAGGTGAGCACAACACAAGGCACGTAACTTCGACTTTACCCAAATCAAATGAAAATTATACTGTTCATTGTCGAGCAACTAGCTGATAAAAAATGGTAAATTCCAGGGAACAACATCAGACATACATAGACCCAGCAAAATCCACAATTCGGTGCAATCCGTTAGTTAATAACTATTATTAGTTAAATTTGACATTCATAAATAAATCTTTCAGATTTCTTGACAGTACGGGGTATTCATGATGTGTTAAATATAAAACGTTTTACCATGTTAAAAGTATAGGATTTTGCGCAGCCCTTTTTAAAGTCATGTTAAATGAATAAGAGCTCTTAGCGGATCTTTCGATAAACTTATTTTATAACCTTACCTTTCAAAACTTCTTGTTATTGTTTACTTCTGAGTTTTGATTAAAGTAATTTATAACATCATACCTAAATTAAGTTAAAAGTGGAAGTTGTATGAAAGTTTGACTACAGAGTGCCTTGTTGATCTTCTGACTTGTGTGGAAGAGAATCAAGATGAGCTAATTGACAACTGTCATTACATCATTATATTGTCATCCGTTGCTTTATTAGTTATAAAAACATCCTAAACAATACTAACAAAATCATAACTACGAGCAAGTAACTTAACACAACAAACAAAATGAGCTCAGTTCGTGACGTCATTCTCTATTTAACAAACCTAGTTACAGACTCTCAACCATGTTAAATGTTAGCTCGTTTTAGCATGGTAAAAGATAGAAATATTACTCCACTTACCACGCTTTAGCATGTTAAACCAAAGATCAGGAATACCCCTATGTTAGTCACCCGGCGCAGATTACAATGTTCTTTAATTCTTATAAAAATTCGGGAGCGGTGCACGCATCTCACTATGATAATTGGTTATTTATTTTTAAAAAAATAAAATAAAGATACTTTATAGGAAGATTTTTTGGCGACGAGGTATTGATTGAAGTCCTGTTAGATTATTCCAATGAGGATAAATCCTAGCTGGTATTAAAGACCACTTGATTCACTAATTTTAATCAAAATCTTAAGAGCAGCTTAGGGGAAAATCGAAAAAAAATTTTAAAGTGGTACTTCCGGTAGGTCGATTTTAACGAAAAAGTTTCAGTTACGTTCCAGGCATATACCGGCCTTAAATAGGTTACATCAGTTCCGCACCACTTTTTGTTTTTGAGCTAAGCTTTTCACACACAGAGATATTTTTGCGAGGGTTGATTATTTGGACTGAGTGAGCCTCAAAACATTTGATTCCGTCAAAAATTGGAATTCGAAATTTTTCACGATCGCAATACTTTCCCTTACGCGTATATTCCATATATAGGGAAGAGACAGAAAAAAACAAAAAAACAAGGAACTTGTATAGTATTAAGAAGTCACGATTCAGTCACCTGCAATCGACAAGCTTAAGCTTGGAGGAATTCTTCAGAGCACCAGAAATTTCCCACACACTTATCTACTATCTAACATTTTTTTAAATAAAAAAAAAATGTGAAGCATTATCCTTCGATAAACTTTTAAAAAAATAGAAACCATGGAAGGTAAACATAAAATTAATCAAGATCCACTTCAATTTATTCTCAGAAAACAGAGTTTTTAGAAGAGTAAGTATTTCACTTCTTTTTTTCCTTTCTAACGAACTCTGGTCTAAATTCTCTTCTTATAGCTAAATAGTACAGGTTTAGAAAAGTCGCAGGATGAGGATAGCTTATATCTAATTCTAGACAACATAATTAAACTGTAGACTGTTGTTTCAATAAGGCTTTGAAAAGGATGACAAATTCTGCTATCTTGGAAGCATGGAGAGTTGGGACGGAGGAGCCGATGCGCACGTAGTAAGTTCGATAACAAAATCCTAGCAAGCATTCTCACAATTCTGAACTAAGCGGGCATTGCGAGAGATCCGGAGAACAACAGCAACAACGTAAAATTTGTAGTTTTATATGCATGCGATATATGGAAAGTCACCAAATAGGTAACGATAAGATTTGTAGATCTTTATAAATGAGAAATATACTGAGAGTATGGTGGCCAGAAACGACATTTAATGTCGAGCTTTAGGACTACGCAATAACCAAAAAACAATATAATAAAGCCCTGAAAAAAGAAATAGCTAAGGCACAATCTCATAAAAGATCATACTGATATAACTCGACAGAAGCTAGAATGGAATTAAAAGAACCAGCGAAGGCAAGGACGGGCGAGAGACCTGGAGCCGAACCCTGGAGAAAGAAGTGAAGAGAAAATGCAGATAAGACGTAATCCTTATGAATTTCTAATCTAGTTTCCAACTTAAGTACAAGACGAAACGAAATTTAAAGATACAGAAAAATTCAAGCTAACGAACATTTTTTTTCTCGGAACATTACACTGAAGAAGCAAGCACTTCAAACTCAGTGAATGAAACGGTTAACGATTTATTAATCACTTAATATTCTTTATAACAACGTTTAAAAGAAGAAACGAAGGTTATATAAGTAATTAAATGAATACTAATTTGAAATTAGGTTATTATGGTGGTCTTCCACTTTTCGGTTTGCAAGGGGCCAATCAAGCACTAAGGGTCTTGAGAAGAAAAATCTCCACCGCTATGGAAAAAAAAAACAAGTGACCTTCAAACAAATTACGAGTACTCGGATCGAACCATGAGGAAAGTTAGTTGGTAAATCAGTGAGTACTGCAGTCACTAACTGCATGTCAGTAAGTACATCTTGTCTTAGGGATATTTATCATTTTTATGACACATAGGAATTCATCATTACATAATAAAACAGAAATGTTCATAATTTGATATATTCACAATATTACTAAATAACTACTTATTCACCAACAGACAGTTGTCACGTTAATAAATATGATATACATAAATAATTGACCGAATAATTTGAAATGATAAAGCAGATGGTCAGGGTTGCAATCAAAAGAGAAACAAAAATAGTTTTTAACTATTAACCGTAACACCGACCACCTTCTTCATTATTTGTTCATAAATATAATATAATAATAATTAAGAAGTCGGTAACAAATAAGGAGTCCATGAAAAGGATATAATGAATTGTTTACAGAACAATCCTTTTTATGACATAACTTTATGGGATAACCTGCAACAACAATAATGTTATTGAATTTTACTTTTCCATTGTTTTGTTCCTTAGAAATTTATTTTATGTTTGGAAAATCTTAATAAAATTTAATCGATTCCTTTTGTTTTTCTTTTAGCTAGAACAAAAGTGACAAAGAATATGTCGGGAACAATGCTGTAATATGATGAATAAGCATATATCAATGTTTTCAATATAGATATTTTATTTACTAATTTTCCCTAGTTTGGTTAATTAGATTTTACATTTTAGCAGGAACAATATTTAACTGTTAAGAAAATTCAGGGAGGGAGCAACCAATTCCCAGCTCATGGACGATTAACAATATTCTTTAATTATCCAAAAGAGAGAAGACCCCAATCTGCGCCTGGATTCCAAAGGTTTCGCTCATCATGTAATTACTTCAAAAACAGCTAATCATTTTAACGGGTTCAAGACCTTCTTTCTGGAAAGTATTTAATAATAGTTTGGTTTTGGCTTGGAATTTCAAAAATGGTATACATCTAAATGCAAAAATTCTTCAGGAAATCCAAAAATATTTATAATTCAGGCAGATTAATTTTTTTTTTTATTATTAATGTATCAGTAATTTTCAACATTAGTAATAAATTTGTAAATTATTGTTAAGCTATTCCAAATAACAATATTCAATTGTATTATTAAACATTAATATCTAAAAAGGGGAGGGGGGAACTAATTTTTCAATCCATTTAAAAAAAAAACATGCAAAAAAAAAATTAGTTTTCCAAACATGGATTACTCCTGATTCATCTGGTCCGGTTATTATGATCTATCCTGAATTTTTATAGATTTTTAAGGTAATAATAGCATTAACTATAATAAAAAGGCTACACAATATTTTAACTAATGAATATTTTTCTTGATAAAATAACCTTTGTTATGACGTGTATATTAATTAAACTTAATCCATTTTTCATCAGAATGTCTGATGATGGCTTTATATCTGAAACGTTGTGGTTTTAAAGTAAATGTAAATATGAACCAACTTAGTGTAACGTTTTTTGTTTAGGAATTTATCCCGTTTGGAATCTAAACCCGAACTTTGAACGTAAAACTAGATTGAATTTAGAACGTTTTGTGGAGAGATTGACATGAAAAATTTCAGAAGGGATACTTAATAGGTGGTAAAATATAAAACAAATGGTTATTTCGCCTTTTGCATCCTCAAGCATAAATTTTGTCTACATAGCAAAACCAACAAAATAAGCAAATGTGTCTTTGCAGCTCATTTTTTTCCGAAATTATTCATGTTTTGAACTACCCTAAAATAAACGCTAAATAAGATTGCAAATCTCATCAGTTTTTTTTTTTTTTAACGACTTTTAACACCGAAAATTTTAAATGTGAGAACTCGAAAGAGTTTTCCTATTGTAGTTTATTGTGAAAATAAAAATATATGAAGCGGACAAAGCAGGTAAATTAGCACAGGATCAGGCAGGTATCATCAACCCTTAGCGTGCTTTCCCCGAGCTGTGACTAACCCCCACCATGTACTCAGCGCGTGTTCACTCCAGCACTCACGAAAACAATAGGTATTTCCACCCAAGTAACATGTCTACAATGTTTTCATACAAGTAAAAAAAAACTTCGCCTAAACTTGAAGTCGATTAAAGTATCGATAAAAAGGGGGAAGTATTAGACCAAGGATTATCATTATAGAATGCTTCAGAATCGCACGAGTTGAAGCTGATTAAATATTTATCATTAAATTTTATATTTTGGACTAATACTCAAGTACAGCGATATTAAGATCACGTATTTCGTTTTATAGTGGATATGGCTTCAGCTGTGGCATAATTCACTAACTCATACTTTGAAGGGAGAGGAAAAAAAATTTCTTTTTTTTCTAAAAATCAACATTTTTTATTGAGGTTCTCCTTTATCTTTATGATAAAGATGGGGAGAATTGGTTTCAAGGAAGGACTAAATGTTAAAAACATAAAAAAAAAGAAACAAAAAATTCATAATAATAATGATATTTATTATATTTCATATTCAAGAACACACGTTTTAGTTCCAATTGGCGAGAATAAAATCTTGATGTTCTACAACTTTAGTGGAATCATTGATACACATTAAGTTTACAAATACATGTATCATTACTACATTTTATTCTTGACCGAACTTCCAACTATTAGGTTTGTACCAACAAACGGTTTGAGTCAGAGAACTGGTGGACGCATGCGTAGAACAAATTCCATTTTCATAATTGGAGAAGTTTGTCGGGGGGTGCGGTCAGCAAAGAAAAACATAAATAAACAAAACCATATTTATTTATTTTATGCCGACGTTTTTGTCGAATCGAAAATTCCATTTTTCGACGATTTTGGAGGATTTCTTGGTGAGGCACTAACTGAACACCATTCGAAATTCGATAAAGATGAAAAATAAGAAATAATACGAATAAAAAATCAAAACCAAATTCTTTACGACTCAGAACTGTTCCATTTCTATCAAAAACCGTCAAGTTTAAGAGCTGAACGAAGAATTGGTCAAAGTAAGTAAGAATGGACAATCAGAGATTTTATTTTACCACGTGATCTTTAACGAATAAATATGAGATAAAAAAAAATTTTTTTGAACGATTATAAAATTTCTAATTTTGGTAGTTGAAGAATTTTTATGTAAATAATTGATGCAGATGTTATAATATGCCATTCATGAAAATAAACCAGCTCCACATTAAAATAATCCAATTAATATTCTGGACAAATAAATATAACATATTTAAAGTAATAACTTTAAACCTTTTTCAAAAATAAAAATATTAAAATTTCCAAACAAAGAAATAATATAATTTCCATAAAAAAAAAAAAAGTCAAGTAATTATATACAAGAAATAGAAATAAAAAAAAACAAAAAAACAAGCAAGCATACTGTCTACAAATGGGCGGTCGAAACAGTCTGTGGAGGGGAGGAGCAGTGGTGGGGGATGATGTAACGTAATCGGTCGAACACCACAAGTCTGTTTTATCACTCGTAACCTGGGTCAGTGTGGATCCTACAGCTAGCAGGACAGGACAGTAAGGTGGACCAAGATGATCCAGATAGATATCGACTCATGCTACAAGACGGTCATGGAAGCGGTAGAATCAGCTTCCAAGGTGAGTAAATAGAGGCCCTGAGTTCCATGGTGATTGATCCAACAGGGCATTGTCAATCATCAATACCTACACTCTTTAGAATTTATTCTTATAAAATTAATGGATCAGTAATATATAATCCCATACTTAAAACCAATGATAGAAGCTTGTATGTCAGGTTATAATATAAATTTTAACTGCAAAGCAATTATTTAGCAACTAATTGAAGATAACATGAGTAGATAATTTGATAAGCCATGTGAACAGCATAAGTGCATGTATTCGCTAATGGGAAAGATAATAATAATAAGAAAATATACCACAAATCAAGAACTCTTGGAAACCTAGTCAATGTATCTATGGAAATACAAATATTTGAGTAACATGGACAATATCAAAATTAATAAAATACTTCTAATAATAAAAGGAGTACAAATAAATAATATTACATGAATTTATTAAATCATCACTAAAGCCAACATAATTTATCTCAATTTAGCAAATTTTTAAAGATAGTGAAAACAAATTTTAAATTTGAATCTAGGTATAAAGTAATTGTGTAAAATACATGTAAATAGGTGACTGGGGAAATTCTATAAAATCACTTTTTTGAAGGGTTCTCATTTTGTTGAAATGGAGAATACAAGAATATGATCTCATAAGTCGGACATACTTACATTGTTTTATAAGAGTGACAAGTTATCATTAAGTTGGCAAACAACATAAGTCAGAGATTTCTCCCGATTAGCAACTCAGATCTTCACTAGAAACTTTTTATATGAATTGAATTAGCATTCAAGATTTTGTTGGTAATTTTTATCTTATATAATAGATCCAGAGCTAAGACACATTTTTGTAATCACCCTTTTTTTTTTTAATACATATTGGTAATTATTATCTTTCTTATTTTCGTTAAGTTCATTAATTTGAAAAACCTACAAGTCAAATACATTTAAATACCATAATGGCTCTTAATTGGTTACAAAATAGATTCAGAGTCCATCCAATTTTAATTACTAATACTTTTGGAATGTTTTAAACCATTACGATTTGGTCAGGACTTTGTTTTGCTTTTCGAAAATTTGGTCTTGGTTACTAATGATGTTATTCCAATTCCAATTCATATCATGTTTTATTTTTATTCCTTAAATTAATTTGATTTTTTTTAGATGAGTATTTAAGAGTGATTCAGCATGCAAGTTTTAATTAATAGTGTTTACTTCAATTTGATTAAATATGTCGCTTCTTCAGAGCAAAATATCAGTTGTAATACATCATTACATTGTAATTGATAACAATTTATATTTTTAGAATTAAATAATAGTCTCAGATGAAAAAGACAATAAAATGTCATTCTTAACTGCAGTACCCAACATTAATTCCAACTAATGATACAAGAATTACATAAACATTCATTAGGATTTTGAATGTTTATTACTTTTTTTTGTGCTAAATACTTTTTTTTAACATAAACATAATATTGAACCCAAAAAGTCACATCCCTTGTACAATAAAATTAACAGATTTTTTATAGTATCGGGAATGAAAAACTGTTTTATAAATATTATTCAATGATAATATTAATAAAAAAAGTTTATGAAAAATAAACTAAAGTTCGTCAAAAGGAATTTCAATCAATTAATGTATACAATTGATAATTGATCCATAATTTTTACTTAAATCCTTTTTTTTTTAAAGAATATTACTAATCATGTTTGAAATGGAGAATATGCCAATGGTATTGAGTCTGTTTCCTTTAAATGTAAGGTTTTAAAACTCTTATTATATTTGTTGTTATTATTACTTTAATCTGCTTCAGATCGTTTTAAAAGGATTTGAAGGAACAAAACACGTAGACACTAAATCAGCTTCTTGGGATTTAGTCACAGAATATGACAGTAAAACAGAAGAATTACTAATTAAGACATTATCTGAAGCATTTCCAGACCATAAATTCATTGGAGAAGAAACAGCCTCCAAAACTAAGCTCACTGATGAACCAACATGGATAATTGACCCAATAGATGGGACTACAAATTTTGTACATGGCATACCATACTGTTGTATTTCAATTGGGTTAGCTATTAGTCGTGAGGTTGTGATTGGTATTGTATCCTGTCCTCCCTTAAATCAGATATTTACAGCCATAAAAGGACGTGGGGCTTTTCTAAATGGCAAACCCATACATGTATCAAAAGCAGAAGGTATATCCTTTTTTTTTTTTTATTAATAAAAATTATTTGATATTTTGAGTTGGGGATGTCTTGATTAATACAAAACGATCTACAATTTTCAGAGTTACAGAACGCAGTTATGGGATATGAATTTTCCTTGGGATCAAGACCTGAGCTAAGAGAACTTTTTATTAACCGATATAGAGCTCTGGTGGCCAAAGCTCAAGGGTGAGTAATTAAATATCATTAAGAGATAGGTTGATGATAAAGATAAGAAAAATAGCAGTATTGCTACTAAAACTGATTTTGTAAAATTTACTAGGATAATATTTCTTCTGTTAAGTATGCAAATAATTAGCTCATTATTAAGGAAGCTACCAAGTAAATAATAGAATAAGATATGTTCATAACATATAATGATAATTAATTGAATAAAAATTATTAAATGTTTATAAAAATTGAGTAAAATTTATTTTAGTATGAGGTCATTCGGCTCATCACAAATGCAACTTTGCCTGGTAGCAATGGGTTCATTAGATGCATACCAAGTAGAATTTCTGTGGCCATGGGATGTAGCGGCTGGGTCTTTGATAGTCACCGAAGCAGGAGGAACAGTAATCGACACTGATGGTAATAATTTTTAAAAATGATTTGAAGTAGCCTAACAATATAATGCAAATAATAGTTCTAATTTTCAACTTCTCTCCATAGGGGGTAAATTTGACTGTGAGAAATCACGTATAATTGCAACGAGTACAAAGAAATTGGCAGAAGAAATAGTGGAAGTATTACGTACTGTAAGCTAAATGGAAGAAGTGCCTCATTACCTCATGACAGCAACTGTAGCTTAAAAAATGCATTTAAAAAGTAAAAAAAAAATATATATATATATATATATAAATAGAATTATATGTTAGGTATTGAATTTGTATATAAACAAATTGTTTATAAACATCAAACAGTATTATTTCTCTTTGTAAAATATATATATTACTTTGATAATAACAGTATTTTAAATAATAAAACACTAATTTCATTTATATTATCCTTACCATCAAAATTATTATTTTTATTGAAAATGTTGATCTGACATGAAAAATTTAAACAATGGAATAAATGAATAGTTTTAAATGTAGAATTTTAATTTTCAGACAAATAACTTCATTTTTGAGAAATTGATATATTAACTTTTGGAAGAATACTCTTATTTAGTTAATATGTAATTTTTTTTTTTATTGCTTATAATCGGATAACTGACATGCATTTCATTAGAGAACACAGATATTGTTTCTTAACAGTCTTATTACCACAAAAAAAAATTATTTAGTTTTTGGTAAATTGCACAGTATCCTGTTGATCGTATAAAAGACCAGAATTTATGAATCAATAAAGGAATGGAAATTTTTTTATGGGATTTATTAATTATCAATATGAGGCTGAAAGGCTGATGGCCAAGTTATGTAGCTCAGAGGAAGAGTATGCAACAAGGAGGCAAAACTGCCTCGGATGCTCTGGTAAAGCATTAAGTATGTAGTGTTTTAGAGATTTTTTTTTATACAGCAAAGGGTTAATGTTACATGAATGGACTAACAGACATGAGGCAGGTATTGCTCGGTTTCTCTTTGTTCTGAACCATCCTTGCCACAATTATATTATATTTTCTATACGAATTACAACTTACCGCATACACATTATATTTACAATTTTAGTTAATAAAACTCATTTTCTAAACCAAAGGTTGCTTCCTGCAAACTATACACAAGAAAGGGGCCTGTGGACGAGATATTTTCATTTTAACAATATTTTCAACATATAATTTTCCTAGGAAATTCATTTATTTTTAATTTCAATTCAGTTTAATAATTTTAAATGGTCATGTTTCATTATTTAAATTTTAAGAAAAATATTGAATCTCAATTATAATAAAAATGGTTACTTTAAAAAATCTGATAAGTCATATAACTAGCATATTAATGGTGTAGATTGTTATCCATTAAAATTGAAATAAGAATTTGTATTGAGATGAATATATAGGTTATATTAATATTTGATAAAACTTGGGGAAAAAACTTAATAACTGTAACTGTCTCCTAGCAACCCTAACCATGTAAAAGCCATTTTAAAGAGATAAATTCAATTACTACTTCCACCATTTATTTATAAATTCAATGAGAACGGTTTAAATCTTGTAGAAAAGAGTAACAACAAATCTGCTTTAAAGTTTAGAGAAGTTACTTCTTTCCTTAGCATTTTTATTTATTTTTTAATGAACTAACACAAAATACTATTATTTTCATATAAGAACGATATTAAGGCTTAAGATCTGATATCGATTGAAACTGACAAGGAATCACCTTGACAGTTTCTCTATTGAGATAAAAAAAAAACCTTACCATCTGAATCAACAAAACACACATTCAAATAATAATACTTAGCATTCTTGATTAAAATTTATCTAACATTTAAAATGAAACTGTCCCTGTAATTGTAAGTCCATAAAATTTTAATAAATGAGGCATACAAATACAAAAGAGGATTGATCCAAATTTAATTTTTTTTTTAAGGAAATCTCAATACATATATAATAATTTTGGTAGGTTTTATAAACTATCATTAAACTATTAGTTTAATGGTTTAACTACATCAGAAATGGATTTGTAAAAAATATTGTTAAGTTTTCTGAATACCATATTTGAATGTAATAAATAAATATGAAGATGTTTGGGGTGCTCTTTGACCGCACCCCTAACCATCTCCTTTAAATTTTGAAAAATACGGAAAATCATTTATATATATAATAAATAAATAAATAAATTGGATTTATTATTTATTTATTTGGAAAAAAAAGTGAAAAAAGTCAGTAAACCAAGAAAAACTCAAAATAATTCTATTATTTTAATCATCAAACATTGAGATATAACAATTAGGTGAAAATAAAATAGTTGATGTAATTTCTCAGGATTTTTTAATAATTGACCAAAAGTACATTCTATTTTGTTTTTCTGAAAAACGAATAGTCCTCCAAAATATTTCTCTAAAGCCATAATCAGCAAAGAATAATTTTTAATATTGCAAAATAAACAAACTACTTATTGTAGAGCAATATTACTCAAATGATCTTATATTTGCATTGATCAAAGGAATTCATTTCTCCTAGAAAATCTTGTTCAAAAACGTTTTTTGTGGACTTCTTCAGCAAATAATTACAATTATGTTCTCTTAAACTGCAGTTTAGGCAGTTTGATCATCCACGACTCATAAATAGTGATTCACAACACCAGGAGAGGTGATCCAACGCCACCAGTTCATTTGCAATTTGCTTCCAGTTTAGTAAACTTTCACCCAACAAAGTAAATAGTTGGCGTTCCCTTGCCAAGATTGCCTTCGATTGTACACAACATAACACTAATCTTCCTTAAATTTTATTGTTACTGTCTTAGTTGGAACTAAGAATATGAAAATATGAAAAACTGGTATTTATCTTATTCTGAAACTTAACTCAAACTTTGAACAAAAAATTAGATTGACTTCAGTCATTTTAAGGGATTAGGCACATACCACTTTAGAGAATATAAAAAAATGGATCCAGTCCCTTTTGCATTTCCACACCTCAAATTAACCAATAAAATTTTAGCATAGTTTATAAATAAAAATATTTATTGATTTGAATAACCTTTCAAAAATGAATAAGTTAAATATCAATTAATTTGAAACTAACTTATATTTAAACTAGCATAATTGTTAAATTTTTAAGCTGATGAAAATGAAGTATAAATTTGCACTAAATATTAACTTTATTAAATTAAAATTCCTTCATTAGATATTAAACAGTTTAAATTATTTCCGAGTAAATTCTGTTCAAAAACAAACTTAATATAACTAATTACCATAAATAGTATAAGGAGTATTTGTTTATTGATAGGAGCAGAGAAATTCGGCACTTAACTAATAGCGGGTAGAATATTGTAACATCTTCCATGAAGGAAATAAATAAAAAGAATAAAATATTTTACCTGCATTGGTGGCTGCTGGTGGGGAGGCAATTGCTGATGAGACTGAAATGTTTGGGTACCCTGCTGCATTCCAGGAGGACCACTATTTGGACCATTCATATGAGGCATCCCTCCTTGGTAACCAGTCGGGCTGTGGGGGTGATGAGGCGGACCCATCGGTGAGGCTGCCTGTTGAGCCGAAGGGGGCATTGGTGATGGGGCACCCTGAGGAGGCCCCATTGGCGAAGGGGCTTGGGGAGGAGGCATTGGTGAGGACTGAGACTGTGGCGAAGGGCTCGCCATACCTCCACTGTCTCCATCCATCGTCGTGGAGTCTAAAAAAACAAAAACAATTATCACAGGAAAAAACACTAAATAATTTCTATTAAGCTTTTCAACAGTAAAATACAAAATAAATTCATTATTTTTAACTAAAACAAGTCGAAATTTAGAATTTTAAAAAAGAAAATAATTTTACTAAGGAAAGAGCTACTATAAACTGAAAAGATCAGAGGAAAAAAAAAAAGTGTTTAAAAATATACAATACAAATGAATTAAAAGTAAACTTATGTTTGAAAAAAATTAATTTCTAAGGTGGGTTCATGTACCAGATAAACTCTAGTAGATTGTGGATAGTTCACATCCAGGCTAAAGAGACTCATAAAAATTCTAATCTTTCACCTTTCCTTAAAAAAACCAAAATAAAAAATAGACTCTTCTTTCTCCCAACTCTTTAATTACTAAATAAATTAATATGAATATATACAAAAACACCCTACCATATTTCATCAAACATTTTAAATAACGGCTTGCTCAAAAAACTGCTCTTATCAGTGCTGAACCATGTTCAAAGATAGCATGCTAGATCATCAGTAAGCAGCTGATAAGTCAGGTAAGGTATAACAAACATTAAAACTTTAAGAAAAACAAAATACTGTTGGATATAGTTTATCAATTGATTTCTTTAAGTTTAAAATAAGAGAAATTATCAAACCATCCAAAAAAAAAAATTGTGATTAGAGATATTATTTTAGCTTTATCAGAAATTAAAATAAGAAAATGAAATGAAAAGTCAGTTATCCAAATCTTAGCTTCTGAGGAAGTTAAATGCTTTAATTAGATTGCAGCAGTTGACTTTCACTTGCTCAAGAGGGATAAATAAATACCGACAGATCATAAATAAGAATCACTAAATGGTATCAGGTTAAAGCCAATAATAATAGACTTATCTCATTGTGTATAAGTGAGTGTTAGTCCACCCACCATGTTGGAGTAACAATTGTGAACTAGTACATCTGTACTCATTTGTCCGCAAATGTAACCCTCTTATTTATTCGATTTTCAAAAAACTACGTGTTCTCAAATCTTAACTTTCTGTTTCAATTTTTCACCCTGATGATATCTAATAAAAACTGTAACTGAGCCTCGATCATTTGTTCCCATAATATACACCATAAGCAACTAAATATCATGACAATTTTTTTATTTTTATAAAAGATTAATGTAAATTAGTTGAAATTAACTCATTATATGATGAACAGTAATACAATCCAGATAGGTGCTCATTTGATAAGAAAAAAAATAATATTGAACAAATATTAAGATTGTTGTTTCTATTATGTCATTATTTTTGTAGTTATACTTAATTGGTCTGAACGTGTTAGAAATCAAAGTTGGAATATTTAATTTTCAAATGGTTTCTTTACAACAGCCAAGAACCCACAGTAAATCTGTTATTTTTTAAATTATCCCACTGAAAGGACTTCTGCTTATAAATAACTAATAAGAACTATCTTATAAAAATCAAATAAAGAATTAGGACAATCTAAAATATCTGATGTTAAGTATCAACAGACATTAAAGAGAATAAATGACTTGAAAGTAATAATAATTTCAACAAATAAGTTAACAAAAACTATTACATTACTTCAACTGCCAAGAAAATGTGCTTCCAAAAAATATACGAAGGCATTAGTACCCAGAGTACTGCTATTAGTAGTATTAGTAACATCTTTACTAAATCAAATAGAAATTTCTTATATTTGTGCTATGAAGAAAAAAAAAAATGTTTCTGATATAATCACCACCCTATCAATAAAAATGTTTTAAATTCTTTCATCAAATTCACACAAACAATATGTAAAACCTTCAATTCTAACTTATTTAAATGGATTCGGAAATCATCATTAACAACTAAAACTGAAAAACTATATTCAGACTTATGACAAAAAAATATTTGTAGTATCAATAATGATAGGTTTGGGCCCAGATGAGGGAAGTACTAGGATGGTTATAAGAAACACCAAATATTATTTTAATAAAAGTAATGTCACATAATATGAATGATAAAAAAACCTCAATGAGGGTTAGACTGGTAAATGAATGCCAAACAAAAACAGGTTTATCAAAAACATGAAACTGAACCAATAGATCAAGAAATCTTTTTTCCAAAATTGAGCAGACTTACATTTATATTCCTACGAAGTTACTTCAGGTTAAATTACAAAAGCACTTAACTAGCACAGCGGGGTGGAACATATACATGATACACCAAAGCTTTAAATTCACATAATGTTAACTTCCCCAAGTAAGAGGAGAAACCCGTAAGAGTTTGTACTGAAAAATATAATACCGAATATGAACTAAACAACTAAGAGATAAATAATAAACAGAAATTAATTTCAAGTGCTTGAAGGACAATGAATGGAATTGAAGCAGATGTGGTGGCATCATAGCTTCACTTTACGACCCTTTACCGGCACTTTTTCTTATCTTTAACTGGAAAAACCACTTACCACACGTGTTATAAGGAGCAATAGCGCTGTTTAAAATACTTTAACGGGTAAAAATAAACAGAAAAGCTTCAAAATCACTTAAAAAGAACCAACATAGCTATCCAGAGGCAAGACGAACTCTAACAATATGGCGAATGTGACGTCACGGAAGAGTACTAGCCAAGGGGGTCAGGAATTAATGTGAATTAAAGTAATTAGACCATTAATAAAAAATATATTTTGGTTTCAAGTTCGATTTTCTGGATTATTTGTACCGTACGTTAAGGGCGCCAGGCAATCAGGGCAGCCTTAAGTCATTTATTGCAACCCCTCCCCACTCTTTACCCCTTCCACTTTTTATGTCCTTTTCAGGGTCAAGTCTTTCCTAGGATACCTAGAAATCGATTACATGACCATTTTAATTTTCTTTCTATTTCTTAAAGTTACACCTTTAATTATGGCAATGAGTTGTTAGATTCCGAATTCCATATTCATATGTAGCCCAAAATGAATTGTCCTTGAAAACTGGTTCCCCTCTAATTTACGTGAAAGTTTAGTTTCACTTTATGGTATAGAGTTGGTTTAAAATTTACTAAATTCGTTGCTTTCTCACGTTATTTTATATAGTTAACTATTTTCAGTTCTTTATTACACTTTAATATTTCAATATACAATTAAAAAGTTTAAGCTTTTGTTCCTTCAATTCCCAATACCAATTTCATTACCATATGCCTGGGCACCATTTTGATACCTTTTTTTCTATCAAATTATATTACATTCAATTTCATACCAGTCCCAAACCAATAATCAAACAAAAAAAAACTTGTTTTATCAACATAAAATCATGAAATATATTAATTTCCATAATTACGTTTTGAGGAAAGTCCAATGTATGGTCCTAGTAAACAATTCTTACCAAGCATTAAAATTTATAAAATATGTTTAGATTATTTGTATGTCCCAGTTTCGTAAAATGTTATGTTCTTATAAAATATTTATAAATAATAAAATGAAGACCTAGCTTGTCTGACTGGTATATAAAACCAAATCTTTTCATTCACTGAATTATTCTCAATATTTATTTATTCATAGTTTGAAATTACGAAATCAATACTCTTTATTTAATAATTAAATACAAAACATTTATATAACATAGACTGCTGTGCTATTTAGTTATTGCAGTACTCATAAATTGGAAAGTCTTTGTATAATTGTGTGCAATTGTTTATTATTTGTTTATCTGTTACATTAAAATGCTTTTCATGTTAATAGAAATACACTCCAACTTAAGGTTATGTTTCTTATGAAATAAAATTATATAAGACCATAATTTTCCTTATTCAAAATTGAATAAAATAGTATTAATTAATTATTTCACTATAAATATAAAAAAAAAGAAATGTAACAAATCATTTCTGGATATTAGCTATTCATGTTTTGTTTTTTTCCAAGAAGTTTTTATTTTTCTTCAAGATACATTTGTTTTAATAAATGAAGTCCCTGAAAAATTCACCAGGAAGTCAATGACAAATAATTAAACATCTTAGAGAAAAGACCCAAAGCAATTCATTAATAAATGTGATTTAGATCATACATTTTAATAGGAATTCAAGGGCTGCTAATAGAATGCATAATTTGTTTTATTCTCTAATGTTCAAGCTTTAACAATAAATATTCATTTATCATAGTAAAATTATATGAATGTGAGAAAAAATACCAATATATTTTGAACAGAACTTATGTAAACTAAACAAATGATTAATTTTTTCAAAATATAATTAAAAATTTGCTTAGTTTTAAGAGCTCACAATCTGTACATCTGCCATTATAGAGAGCTGTTCAGTCTTTTTTTATTTTAGAACAGAGAAAAAATAAAATTAGTTTTTAAAGTAAAAATTATGTAATGCTATGGATGGCATTAAGAGACTACTACACCAGACTTCAGCATACCATTCCCTCCCAAGTTACGATTAGAAATATAAACCTCCAAATAATCAAGAAAAAATAACCATCTTAGTTTAAATATCTAAAGTCTTTTTATCCTAATATAAGCTTCATTTGTGTAATAAAAACCAATTACTCAAGTAAAAGTAATCTATAACAAGTTTGTTCCAACTTCTAGACACTTGAAAGGGGTTGAAAAATAAGTAGAGGAATCTAGGATGAACGCATTGTTATAATATAAGAGCTTCTCGCACCACTTTAGATGGAATGCTAAGTGTGTCCAACAGTAGGTGCTTGAGACTTACCACCCATCCAGATGTTATAAGGATGTTTTTTAAGACTTATTTCTAATGCTGTTTTATTGGGACAAAATTGTATGGCCCCAGCTTAACCTAAATCAGTTGAATATTTTGAGTTTCACTAAAATACATTTTAAATTTATTTACCACTGAATATGTTTCTAAAAAAACAATGTCTTGCTATCCACTAACTTAGTGGATAATCAGATTCAAGTAAGAATTTTATATTTCAAACTACTTGATAAGTAATCTATTCTCAATTTTATATAAGGATAAGTTAAGGGAGGGAGAGTATGGTCACTGAAGAAAACACTAATTATAAGAAAAACTTTATTTATACCAATGTTTCGGTCTAAATTGTAGGCCTTCATTGTGGAATAACAAAAAAATAATAATAAAATAACAAACTTTATTTAATACGATATAAGGAGAAAAAACAATTCATCTTCAATTATAGTTTCAATAAGAATCATATTATCTGAGTTAGGTGGAAAAAAGTGAATCCAAAAAAAAAAAATAAATAAAGAAAATATTCATAATTAGTGTCAATAACTATTCTAGTAATAAATATATATATAAAAAGAAAATACCCACTTTGCTGAATTTGCTTTTTTCACAGAACACTGATGATTTTAACATTTACAGAACATCACTTCAATTCTATACTGCCTGAAGGAAATTTCTTTATTCTCAGTATAACTTAGCATAGTATCCTCTATACTAAGGGTTATCAAAGTGGTCAATATTTGAGCCATTTATTTTGAAAGTGGCCTAAGTCCATTTGATAATTATTTCCGATTGCCCGTGTTTACATGTACAACTTCAAGTTATCTATCAATGAAGCATTAGAGGTTACTTATATTCCGAATAAATACGATTATTCTGGACACATTACATTTCAGAGTAAGTTCAATAATTCAGCCGATTATTTTGAAAGTGGCCAAGTCCATTAATACTTAAATTTAGATACGTTTAATGTGGCTAAAATTGTCCAAACTGTTGAAAATAATGTGGAAACATAGATCAATTTTTTTTTTTTTTATCAGGACATTCGTTTTTACCATATGATATAGTAGAAAGTATTTTGACATAGTAGAAATGGCATTAAAAAAAAAATTACAGCAAACAGCAAAATTGAAGGACTTAATTGAACTATTACGATATATACCACTGAAACATCACGATTTCTTCAAATCCCTTTCACACACACACCAAATGTAGATGAGTAGTAAATTGTTTTCTACTTTATGTTTGTAATTTTGCACATTATGTAGTTAAAAAATGTTTGGAGTCGCATAAATTATAATTTTGAAGTGTTTAAAGGTATGTAAAATAAAATGAGTATTTTTTTTTAATTTGAAGCATCTTAAATTGATGAATGGACTCCTTCAAATTTTATAACGAATCTGGTTGTTAATTTTGAAACTGGCCTAACTCCATTCTCGGTAAGAAAATGCATATTATTCACTCAATAATTACCAGTGTTAATAGGAACCATAAAAGTAACACCTTTAGATACACTTATGCAAAATGTCTCATTAGTATATTTTTAATTGCATTGAAACACAAACCATTAAATATCTCAATTTAAGTATAAATGGACTTAAATGGCCACTTTCAAAATAAATGGCTCATTTGAAAGTGTTACCTAACTTTGAATAATATATTTCAATATTTAAAGACAATAAATGTTTTAAGAACATATCTGTCGATCAGTAAAAAAATTCTAAATTTAGATAATTTTACTATGAATTACATTCATTTGTTTTTCAGAAATATTCATATTCTCAACACAAAAATTAATTAACTAAATTGAGGGGTAAAATATAAAATTAACACAATGATATTCAAGTATTGAAATATTTGAAATAATTATTAATTTGTTTAATACTCAATAAGAAATATTGTGTATCTAATGAATAGAATTGATGGAATAAGGATTCTGTAATCTATTTTTCTTTCTTTCTTTCTTTTTTTTTTTGTATGAAGAATTAAGGACAAATTAATTAAAGCATTAACACCAGAGCAAACCAAATGCAACATACTCCTTAATAAAAATAAACATTAATTAGTTGTACTAGTCTGTTGTATATAAATTTTTTTTTTTTTATTTTAACTGTTTACAGTACTAAAATCAACACTAGGAACAGAAACCCCTGCCTGCAGTTGGAATACTTGTTGCATGCATAATAAAAGTAAAATAAAAACAAATCTTTTTTTTGCCTGATGTACCACTATCTAAATCAGGGACATGATCAGTAAAAATATAAATAACTGTTAAAAATAAATGGTTTGTTTATTTACATATTTACATTACATAATTATAAATACAAAACTATACTCCATTTATATGTATACAATTATTTCATCTTCTTTTGCTTGATTAAATAGTTTCTGAGAGCGATCTGGAAAAAGTTACAACATTAAAATAAGATTACTTTTAAATTAAAATATCATGAATGCAGAATACACTTAAGATATTTAATTACCTGTTTGTCTTTAAATGACCTTTTCACTTTACTCCTTGCCTTGTGACGGACCATCATGAAATTCTTAGTTTTCTTTTTTTCACGATTAGTAGTACTTGCATGTGGATTTACTCGGCCAACTTTGTAACCAAAAGGTTCACGGCCTTCTTGGCCTCTCTAAAGAAGAAAATAAAAGAAAAAGAATAATAACTGTAAAAATATAAATACAAAATTCTGAAATTTAATTTTCAAAGATACACACCCTGACACTTAATATTCTCTCTTCTTTCGAGGTTTTCTTTTTCTTATAAATATTTTCAATGTCTCCAAGAGTTAGAAGTTCACCTCTAATGAAAGCATATTTTGATCAAAATAATTATAAGATGATAAGAACAAAAATATTAAGTTTATATGAAAATAATTATCTAAAATTATGGTTTATTTATTTAATTTATCTTTAATAAAAATATATACAGTGTGCACATTTACATAACAAATATTTACCTCGGGGATTCCATCTCCACAGCAGACCTTTTTACACCACGCTTAAGTCCTGTAACTTCTTTTGCAATCTGCATGGCCTCAATTCTTTTGAAGTCCTCATCAGTTAAGAATTTTGTAGAACTCACAGCTTTAGCGAGTTCTTTCTTTTCTGCAAGTTGCTCTGCCACTGACTTCTTTTCAGCCTTGCTTAGGCGCTGAAAATAACAAAAACGTACTACTAGGAAATTTCCAAATATTGCAAGCCATTATTGAAACCAGAAATTAAATTTAAATATTATATACAGGTTTTTTAGGTGCTGGATTGTTCTTTTCTTCATCATCTGGGACCTCACTTTCTTCTTCTTCATCTTCATCTTCATCTTCTTCATCATCCTCACTGCCCTCTTCATCGTCCAGTTCATCCTCTTCCTCTTCCCCTGTTCCATCAACACTCTTATCACCAACACTTTTAGTATTATCCTCATCTTCTGAATGTGAAACATCAATCCAATCACTATCACTGTCATTTTCATCACTACTGTCTTTTAGTGGCACATTCTGAAAACCGTATGAACAATAAAAAATTAATAATTTAATTGTTTCAATTGTAAATCATTATTCTTCACAAGGTAGTATATACTTACTGCAGCCTCTTCAAGTAATACTTCTGCACCAGGAACATAATCTTTACTGTCAATTTCACCAAACTTTTTGGCTTTAAGTTCAATAGTTACCTCTGTAGGTCTTCCCTGCAAAGAAAATACCAAAAGTATATATATTTTCAATTAAATTCTTCAAAAAATGTAATCTTATAAAACAAAGAAATAAATACCCTATCTTTTTTGTGAAGCATTTCAGGAAGTGAAGTTCTAAAAAGATGCATTAGTGAACGTGCTGCCATAGCAACACTTCGGTCCCGGTAACTTTTATACTGAACTAGATCACGAAGAAGATCCTCATTCATTGCTAATGGACAACGTGAACACAACTCACGTATAGCATTTAACCTACAAATGTTAAAGTGATTAGTACAATACAAATTGTTACATAAGCTGTTATACCTTATAACCTCAAAAAAACTTTCAACTATTTAATAAAAATTAATGCTTCATTTTAGAGACATCTGAAATGAATCTTCAAACACAAAAAAATTGATCAGGTATACTAAAAACCGATCATCAAGAAGAGATGTCTCTAGAATGATGTGTTGATTTTAAGAATAATAAAATCATATTATTGATTCTTTTTTTAGTTCTCTCTATGATCTGTTTTAAAAAAAATGCAGTTTGCAACCTGAGAGATGACTATTTTCCAAATGAAAAGAGCGAACACATCATCATGCAATGGTAATGGCAATAAGAAAAGTATCGAAAGTCACAAGTGATTACATATCTACACCAGGTGTGGCTGGCTCTGGGTATTGATCTCCACAGTGTTGTGAAGGGAAAGCAGGACTATCAGGAAGTAAAACAAACTCGGATGCTGAAATAGTTGCGATCATTCTGACAGCGGGATGCGTCTTAACTCTCAATGATCCAACGCAGAAAATTGTATGCTTTGTTGACTCAAGCCACAATTCCAGCAATCTGCAGTCCTGAAAGTACGACTTGGAACATTATAGCAAGCACCAAAACCGATATCAGTAACCATATTCATAAGGTATACGCAGTGTTACAGAGGGTACCCACTGTGGAGCCCGGGCCCCAGTGGTATTGCAGGCAATGAAGATGCAGACTGACTGGAAAAAAGAAGTACGTATGCTTTCTCCTGACTCAGAATCCATATCATTCTCCCAGTTAAAGGCTAAACTAAAAACAAAAATCTGAGAATGTATGAAATTACAAAGAAAAAACCAGGCAGCAGGAAAAATATGTAAAAGACTTCTCGAAAAAGTACTGCCAATGGATTCAATGAGAATAAAACTTTGTTACTAATTTCAGATTACTCATAAGACATGATTACCTCCAAGCTCATCTATACAGGATTGGAATCACTCACCCTAAAGTGCCTAATTTGTATTGATGGTGTACCTCTGGAAGCAGACATCTCGAATTGCTGTCTCAGGAATATAAAATTTGTGAATTGATGCCAACAAAAGGAATAAAAAAATCACAATTCTATTGGGCTATCAGGAGGGAAATGAAAAATTGTTCCACCTAATCCGGTGCAGGAAAAAATAAAATTAAAGCATGTCGTTACTTACCCAATAGCCATTGCATCAGAAGAATTTCTTTCAGTGACAAAATTATTTACAAGAGTCCTTAAAACAGGTTCTAGAGCCTACAAAAACAAATATATCATTAGAATTAGTTATTTTATTTTTTTTAAAAAATTTCTTACAACACAAAACAGCCAAAATAGAGGTAAGTCAGTGCTCAACAGGAATTTCCTAACTTAAATAATTTCATCACTCTGCTAAGGATTTATTTTTTAGTCTGATTTTATCTTTATTTATTTTCTATTAAAATATAGCTATGTTGATGAATACATAACTTACATGTTGTATGCACAACTCACTTATAACAAACATCGGAGGGAACCGAGCAATTTTTTCAATTGAAACATAGTTTAAGAAACGCCTGTCTGCTCCACGATTTATATTTACCAGTCTTCATACTCTCTTCAAAAAAACCTCACCAAACGTTCATAACCCAATCACTGTGAACGCTTTCATTCACCAAAGTCCCTTCTCCAGACTTTTTCAAGCAAAAAATGCTGTGTGGAGTCTCGAAACGGTTGACCCATTAGTTGCTGCAACATATATTGTGATGGCCTATTTTGATAGCTCAGTTCGTCAGAGCTTTCGAGTTTTCTAGATCGATTAATTGTTTTTAAAGGCCTCCAGAATTTCTTAGAATTTCTCCAGAATTTCTTTACTCATTGGGATGTTGATAGTTCTTGATAGAGGCATTTTGAATTTTAGACACTTGAATGTTTTTTTTTTCTAATTCTTAAATTACTGTGACTCGGTTTCTGACAAAATAAACCGGGTGTGTCCAAACATTTATTGAAGCATACTACAACCACGGGTTACCCATATTGAGGCATCTTACATGGGGAAACACATCCTCTTCCCCCAATCCTGCTAATTTTACAATAATTATTCCCAAATAAAGTAGAATTTTTTAAAAAATATTTTTTCTCCTTTTGCAATTTTTTTAGAATATACCGATATAAAAGCAGTTTATAACCAAGGTTCATAAAAAAAAAATTTATGTTAGGGGTCATCATGCACAACCTACTTACTAGATGATCATTAATTTTTGCTAATCTGGTATTTTAGGGCTTTCAGAAGTTAGATAATGCAAAATATTTTTTTTTTTGCTAGATACAATCGAATCAGTAAATAAGATCTCTAAATTAAAATAAAAATCCAGATTACAAGACACCTCTCCTAAATCGCTTGTACCCTTCCACTTGATTTAAAATTTCTCTAATGGTGATTTTTTTTCTTATATATACATCAACATGCCAATTCTAAATTATCTTTTCATCCCCAAAGAACATGATTTTTTTTAAACAAATGAAGTAGGCAAGAACAATGTAAAAATCCACTGCCTGACTATATGCCAATTCAGTCAGATAAATTTAATCAAATGTTTAAGTGTTAATTATTGGAAACCCGTAGAGTAAACCTTTCTCTTCAACATTCTAAACTTTTTGCCCTAAAATAGACAACATATGTGAAATTTTTATTTCCAATAATCATGGTATTTGTTTTTATAACTGGATTAATTTACATCTATAAGCAAATTATACTGTAATTATATTTAAATTATCAAAAAGTCTAAAAATGGTGAATAAAAATCATTTCAAAGTTTTGAATATTGAGCATCAAAAATTTAAAAACTGCATAACATTAAATTAATTAATCTTCAAACAAATGACAAAATCCCATCAATTTTTTTGAATTTAATAAAATGGTAGCTTATATATAAATGATACAATGACCTGGGTTGATAAAATTAATATGATTATTTTAATGAATGTGAACTTTAGGTTAAATTAAAGTTTATCCACATATACATACAATCAATACCACATCTATGCAGATGATTTCCAAATATACCTGTCCTTCCCACCTTCTGATCCATTATCAGCCACAGAAAAACTTCAAGAAGATTTAGATAGGATTTGTGAATGGCCAAGAGCTAACAAGTTTATGCTAAATGTGGAGAACACGAAGGCAATTTTAATAGGCTCCAATCACCTTAAAACTGTTCCTAATATTTCAACTCTGTTCCTACACGATAGTCCTATCAAATTTTACCCCACCATCGAAAACCTGGGAATAACCTTTGATCCAAAAAACCATGTATCCAATATCTTCCGCCGCACCTTTTCCACTTTAAAACATCTAAATTACATCTGCCACCTATTTCCATACGAAACCCATAGACCCCTAGTCACTTTTCTAATATTTCCCCACTTTGACTATTGCTGTACGGTACATGGGGATCTCAAGGCGAAATTAAAACATTTCATAAATTGCTGTGTACGATTGATCTTCAGGATCCCAAGGGACGCCTCTGTTTCCCGTTTTTATGTAGAGTTGAAGTGGGTTTATCCTTCCTACCGTCGTATTTTCTGGCATCCTTCATCTACTAAGTCATCCAATCCCGCCATCCTTCTTTCATCTCTGAGCTCCTTCAATTCAAATCCTCTATTTGTTCCTGCAACACCAGTTCCCGGTCTTCAGATTTATACACAAGGGCCCACCGAACCGTTGCTTTCGACAGATCGTTCATTATCTGATCTACATCCCTATGGAACTTCATCCCTTCCAACATCCGTTGCTCTAATACCCTCCCTACCTTTAAATCCTGCCTGTTCAATCATTTCTTATCCATTCAGACCCCATAAATCGATATAATTGTAAATATGTACATAAATTATTACATCATTCTTAATTATTTTTACATCATTTTCTTTTTTATTTATTTTTTTTAATGTCCAACTGATTAAAGTGAGAAAGTGGCTTATAATTATTTTTTATAATAACTATTTATATTTCTTTGTATTTTGTTTAAATATCTTTGAGGCTCCTCAGCCCACACCTGTCTACTTCTTTGTATTATTCTAAAGGGACTCCTCCCAGAATAAATAAAATATTATTATTATAAAATACTTTATTATTGCTTTAATGACAATTGAATTGTTTGTTATAGAAAGGTCACAGGTCCAAAATTACCAATGTACACGTTTCACAAAATCCATTATTCGGAGGTAGAACAAATTCATACCAGAATAGGAAGAATTTTATCAAAGACAAAAAAAATCTTTTGAATTTTTTTGTTTTTAAGAGATTTAATACCTCAATAGCTCCAGAGTGGGAATACCCAAGTTAATTCCTTAGACCATGATGAAATAACATTATATTTTTTAGAATTTTCAAACATTCAGATTGTAGAGTTGGGACAGTTTTTGTCTGGATTACTCCAAACCTATTTTGGAGGCTCATGCCCTTTCAAAGATAAATTATTCAATAGTTTAATTAAATATTTAAAATTAACTTACATCAGGTGGTACGTATTCATGTGATGCTTGAGCCACAAACAACAATAGTTTAGTCACATCTAAAAAAATTAAACTTTTAGAATTGTAGTCAATTATAGTTATATGTATTTTCAGTGAACAAGTTTAGTCATAAAAAATACCTCTTTGATGAGGTTGTAGATATCGTTGAATAAATGGATAAAAATTCAAGATTATTAATTGATGCAATCCAATAAGTCGTGAAATCACATCTAAAGTCAGAACTTTCACTTCAAACCTTTCATGAGTTTTTTCCAACTGGCGAAAAAGTTTTTCAGCCATTCCTATAAACAAAATTATGTAAGAAAGTTGGTTATCAATACTAACACTTATTAGTTATCTTGCACATGGATCTGGAGATTTTTATTAACACTAGCCAATCGGTACAAGACCAATTATAAGAGAATCAATAAGATATTCACAAATTAAGCCATTAAAATAATAATTTAATAAACAAGATTTCTATTTCATAAATTTATGTGAAAATCAACCTATAACATTAATATTAATAATGATGTCAAAAAGAGGCTTTTGTTTTGACAGAATTATTTACAGTTGTTGACTTTTCCTGATTCAGTGATGAACAAAATCCTATCAGGATTTAGGACTTTACTAAAAAGATAATGTGTTTGCAAATTAAATTAACAGCAATAATACATTTATTCAATTTAAATAAAATGAAAATAGCCATGCTATATTGCTTCAACTAACTATATCATATAACTATAACCACATATTGTTAACATTATTTAAAAAAAATAATTTAAATTAAAAAAAAAGAACAGTGGAAATAATGCTAGTATATAACCTTATAACTGATGGATATTAGAACTTGGTGAAGTGATCAGGTATCTTCCACACCCATAAGAAACTTAAAATCTTTTTGACATTAAGTTACTTTTAATAAACTTACAGGAACTTAGATAATGAGCCATAACATGTAGCTGAAGGCAGACAACTACAACACCAAGTAACTTAAGCCAAAAACAACAATAGTTGCCTATTAAAACTTATAAATACTTAATTACATACTAAGGGCTTCCACTAAAAAAGGTTTTAACTATAACAATTAACAGAACAATTTTCAAGCACAAAAATCTTCTTGCTGACCAATTCTAACTAGTGCTAGCAATCAAGATAGTAATGAATCAGTTCTTAAACCTGAATGAAGGATCTTATGTATCAAAACCTATTTTCGGTTTTGATACATAAGATCCTTCATAATATATCAAATATATCACTTTGGTCAAAGGTAAAATTTTTTTTTAACATCAGAAAAATTTCAAGACATTCAAGTAACTTTTTTTTAAGGAAGCGGTTCATATGATCATGAGTGTGGAAAATATCATAGCAATCAATGAACAATACCAATATACTTCCCAATGTCTGAAATTAAGATAGTTGTTCGACTGAAGATGCTTAAAATTTTATTCTATTTTATTTTGTTATTTAGAACAGTAACACTTTTTGTTTTTGCCATTATAATTCAGTTAATGAACTAGAATTTAATAAAGAAATCAAGTTATTAATGCAAAAGTTAACTCCTTGCTATAAATTCTGTAGTTCTGAGTAATAAAATTTATTATTAAAATTATGTTAACAACATCCCAACTATCACCACGTTAATAATTTATAACAATTATGGAATTAAAATAAATATCCATGATGGGAGATTAGGGAAAAGTACTATGCTAGAAAGTAATAATTGAAAACAGCCAATAATACCTTGAGGATCATGTAATAAATGCAAAGCAGAAAAGTTAAAGTTTGGAGCTTTGTTTTTCTTCTTCTTTTTCTGAAACAAAAAAATTAAAATCATAAAGTGTAATAAATATATTAACAAGCAGTCTCACTTAAAACATTTTAACAGATTATTTTTAAGAAGACTAAAGATAAAAAAAAAAAAGTGTACAGCAGAGCTCTATTACTAATGTTGTATTTTCCCCCACGCTTTTAATTGTATAATTTAAATATTTCATTAATAATTTTAAACAAAGAAAAAAAAGGTGAAGGGGATTGAGGGTGGGGAAGAAGTAAGCTGAGACATACCAAAGGCATTAACCACATAAAAAGTAACAAAATTGATAAAATAAAGTGCTGTATCTCGCCTAATAATACTCTGATTTTTTTTTTTTTTTTTTTCCGGAATTCCATTACCTTTCAAATAACTATACATAGATAATTAATAATAAAATATATAGTTTTTGAGCTATGTACAAATGAATTTTTCTCTAAGATTTTTTTTATTCTATACATTAAGGTGTTAGAGGTCTTGAAGTAGAATATTTTTGGCAAGTAACAAAATCAATCAATTAGAAGGGGTAAGAGACAAGAATACACAAAAAATGTTGAAAAAAAGGTAGAATGTTGAGATCACCAAAAGCACTAACCAAATACACAACCTGAACTCAATTTGGAGAGACAATAGAGAAGTACAAAACCTTAAACAATTCCTCTAGACAGGACAAATTTTGACTGAAATTCATTCGTACTTTAATAATATTTTACTGCCAAGTAAATAACACTAAATAATGAATTTCATCATATTTGAGTAAGAGGGGGGTGCTGAGTGTGCCCAAATACAGTGGGGAAGATAACAGATACATTTACCATCAGACATCCAGGACACTTAAATTGTGTTCTAAGGGCTAAGATACAAAAACAAAACATTAAGTAATGTATTTAATTAGTTCAATCTCAGCTCTAGCTGACTTAAATGATCAATTTACTCTTACTATATTTATTTGTATTACACTAGATATCCTTTATAATGACTATCATTTTGAGAGTCTTACCAATATATTTACTAACGAATATATCAACCAGAATTCTATCTACTAATTGGCTAAAAAGATTTGATGGCACACTGAACAATAAAAGATCGGTTTCAGCGATTCCATGAATCCATAAGAAAGGATAGCAAACAATCCTGATTTTTTTAAGAATAAAAGTTTCTTATATTTTATTAGTTTTGAAGGGAGAAGGGATTTATTTCCATCCAGTGAATTGTTTACAGTTTAGTTTTATTGTTTCCTTCAAGAGAAGCATTATGTTTGATAAAAAAACATTCATAGCAAAGGAAAAATTTCACATTTACTGCCTTTATAAAAATAACGGAACTAACAACAATTTTTCTAAAGAATTGAAGAAAATTCTCTCTACTATATCTTTAATAAAAACACACTTTGATTGGATATCTTGTAGAAAAGGGGGGATTCCTCTGAAGTTATGAAATACCATCATTCTATCCTCGAAGAAATCAATGAGCTATTGCTCAAATGGTTTAAAATCTAAATAAGCCACAATATTCCTCCCTCTAGTCCCATCCTGATTACTAAAGCAAATAATTTCTTTAAATCTATACCTATCAGCACTAGACCATCTTCAGAAGAAAAAATATCTGAAACATTAAGAATTGTTTTGAACATTTTGGCATTCTGAGAAGACAAATGTAGGAAAAATCACAAGAATCAGATGTAAAATCATGTAGCAGATGAACTTGATTTTTTACCACTGTGTGCATCTTTAGAATTGTAATGAACATTCATGGTTTAAAAAACGAAAAAAAGTTATACATCATTCTTCTAATAAAGCAGTTTACAAGTATATAGTAGTAATAACTGATTTTTTAAAAAATTTACTTCACAATTAAATGATGTGTGTAGAGATTGGTTATAATGACCGAATATGCCTGGTCCCTTGGAGGTCAAACGCTATGTACTAAAATTTACTGCCAAACTGTCCAGGACAATTGCTCTTAAGACTATTCACAAACACATTGCTCTTTAAAAAAACAAACATGATATAAGATTGTTTGCCCTTACCACTGCAAGCTGCTTAACTTTTTTCAACTGCTTTTCTCTTTTTCTTGTTTTCTTATTAAACCTATTTGCCATCATTACATCTTTCGGAGTCACTTCATCCTATAAAGAAGAAGATATTAGAAGACTTTTACTTTAGCCCAACCAAATTATATAAGCAGCTATTAAAGTGAATTCATACATCAGAATCACTGTCATCACTTTCTTTTTCAGGCTCATCTGAACTTAAGAAGAATTTAAGAGCAGCAACCATCACCTGAAAAAAAAAATAATATCATAACAAAAGAATATTTGAACATTTAAATATCACTTGTAATGAATTAACTGCTTCTACAGACATATACGCTAAATAAAATTAACTTTAAAATAACCCTGAATAAATCCTTTTAATTCAACTATCAAATTCCTCTTATCAATATTTCATATATAAGGTAAGTCAATTGTAAAATCTGAAGATAGGCAGAACAACCATGGAAACACAAAAACATTTGAATTTCCTTTAGTTGTTAACTAAATTCTTTTATACTAATCCATTTTTTTTTTTTTAATTTGGCCCTTAAAGCCCTCCAAAAATATCAATGACTATAAGACCAGCCTGATATTAAAGATCACACGATAATACATTGATATACCAAGTTTAACCAAAATCGTTAGGAGCCATTTTTGAGAAAATCCTAAAAAAGTTTAAAATTGAATATATAAAGTGGCTACTTTAGGTTGATTTATTTTATCAAAAACGTTCCTGTAACAAATAATTTCAGTTTCATGGGTCTTGTCATTTTTGAGCAAGGCTATTCACTCAAAAACAGACATGAACAAATACCTTTGTATGAAACTTACTTATTCAAACTCAGGAGACCTCAGAAACTATATTTCTGTAAAAAACTTGAATTCAAAGTTTTTCACAATCACAATACTTTCCTTACTAGGCCAGAGCCTAAATTCTCATAAATATGCACCAATTTATGGTTTCGATTTATAAGAAAAAAAAAGTAGTGGACTGTTTTTACAGTGTTTGAGTGACTACAGACCCACCTGTCATGGAATAGTACTCAGGGATTAGTACTGAATATTGAAGCAACCACTTACCTTAGTTATCTTCGAAAAGCAAGCAGTTGCTATGACATTCACAGTTTTTGCATCATGCCAAACATTTTTTTTATAAAGCTCCATCATTATACTCTGAAATTTGAAATAAATGTAAATTAAAGTTTGTAGTGATAATTGTTCAGAATTTGTAAAAATATTGCAATTTTCTAAGATTTAAAAATAATCATTACCAGAGACATTTTAACCGCTTTGGTGTTGTTGTCCTTTAGCATATTAAACATAAAATTTTGAAGGGTCTGAAAAGATAAAATGAAAAAGAGAGTTAAAAATATTTTTCTATATAATATAATGCAGATAAAAGAACCACATTAACTTTATACTTACATTATTGAGCTTCATATTCTTATGCTTAGCATTAATGTTTTTTATGTCGTTGATAATATGAGATTCTAAAAATGCTCGAAGATTCTTATCTTGTGCACGAAGAAGTTGGAAAAACAATGAAAGCAAATCAGTAGGAGCCAAAAGATTTTTATTCCTCAAAAGAATCAAAGCCTTACAAAAACACTGAAGACGAGAAAAAAAGTTTAAATTTTGTGTGTATAAAAAATATCAATAAAAAAAAAAAATGAAAACTTACCATTCGCATTTCAGGATGAAGAACAGTACTGTGTTTTTGTAATATGTCAATCAACTCTTGAGCGAAATTAACTAATACATCAGGATAACAGTGAGCTACTTGTGCCATAAACATAACAAGTTCATCTAATGATTTACTATGTTCAGCTGGGCTAAGTTCAAACACTTTCAATAATGACTTATAATGCCTTTCTTGTTGGATGAACTAAAAGATAGATAACATATATTGAATAAATAAAATCCAAACTTTATACCACAACCATATATGTGTACATTAATACAATTGTTTCATGAATATGTTTGCTTACTTCATCTTTGTATGATGCTGGATCTCTCTTTATCAGATTTTGTAATTGAGGTAAATTTTGTGGCAACTGATTATTATTTCTTTTAACCATTTTAAAATCTTAAAAAACAAATTCACGTGAGGGAAGGTAACGTAACAGGTTACATGCTCAGACTGTTATAACCAGTGTTGGCACCTTAAAAAGACAAAATAAAATTTGATATTTAAAAAACTACGATATAGAAAATACACTATCATAATTTTAATTTTTCAATAAAATAAAATCAGTAAGTTAGATAAGACAGCTTGATCAGTTTCCTAACCATTTCTATTTTCCATAGCTCCTCAATTTATATGTATTTCTATATTATAAATAATTAATTATATTTCAAGATCAATGATTTCTTTTTTACCAAAACTACATCATTAAAATATAAGCATGTGCAGAAAAGTACTTTTTCTCGTAGTCAGGAATGGGATTTGATAAAATTTATGTTAGACCGTTTTTAAACTAATCCCTAACTTTGGAGGGAATCGGACGTACCTTTTGGGAAGTATGAAGGTGTCAAGGAAAAATAATTTTGTGCATGCATAAAATTGGCCACACAAGAGGACTCTCGGCGAACAGTAGGTACCGAGGTGGACACAACTCGCAAAATGAAAGTATTTAAATCATGTTTTCTGTTTGGTTTATTCCTTAAATAATCCTAAGACGATGACCAATAACGGGTTGCACAAGTTTTTACTAGATCTAATTGTGCTCAGTTTTGAGCATTTTTAAATCTATCCCCATTTAAACTTTCCATGATAACTTCAATCTAATTAATCTTCAGAATAGCTGCCTGTCATAACCTGAATGAACGTTCTCGCTTCACTGTAGCATAATTTATATCAGCATATTTATATTATTATATATTCGGCCCTGATTTTGCTTAAAGTCTAACTTATACTAATTAGAGATGCTGTAAAGAAATCCAATTATAACATTTTCTTAGGATATAACAAAACATGGGAAGTCTAATGGAAGTTTTAAATAAAAATTTGGACGAACCGACATTTTGACTCTTTGCCGTACAATATTGACTTTATTGTATTGAGCCATCTGATTCAACAAATCAAAAACATGTTACTATAATGAAAACGATTTCTATATATTAATAAATTTAGTCTTCATATCATAACTTATCAATCTCGTATTGTACTCCTAAATTTTAGGTTGAGCTGATTTGAGTTTCGTTCGATCCAGAAACTATAAAGGCGTAACGATAAAGGTTTAATATTAAATCTCAACTTTCCTGTATCGAATTTCTATTTCTATTTATTGTTAAACTTGCCTCAAATACAACTTAATAGATATTGAGTTGTTTTATCCCAATTGTTGAACCTACAGAACCAGTGACTAAGACACCGAGTATTTGTCACCAGAATCGGGGCGACACTAGGTTCCAAATATCTGAGGACAGTGTCGTGACTAAGCGAGGACACATCTCTCCACTAAGGCGCAGGTACAAAGAGGCCGCAAAATTAATAAAGTAGACCAATTGTCTGCAAACTTGATTTTATAACTCCTTGGAATTTCAACACTCAGTTTACTTTCAAATTGAGATTTAGCTTTTCTATGATAATAACAGTGTTTTTATATTAAACCAATAACCAATTATTCAGAAATTCTAAAAAATTGTTCACCCCTCACACCAGAGGGCGCCGATTTTTCAAACTCGCCAAAGGCAGTTTGAAAGACAGCTTGCATTCATATACTTATTTTTATCTTCATTTACTTGCAAGCCGATTTTCTCTGCTTCCCTTATAAGAGTCTTTGTGAGTCTTTCCATGTCATCTTGATAACTTCATAGGACCTCAATGTCGTCCACGTCCATTAAGATTTTATGTATCATTGAGATGTGCACCTCACCATTTTCATGTATTTTTAAAACTCCAGCATGAATACAAAACATTCCAACTTTCGGTAGTGAGGAAGCAAAATTGTTGGAAGTACTTATTTCTTAAAGGTACTTATGCACTAAAATTAGGAAGTATTCTCATAATTTCTATTGGCTTTTACGAATAAAATCTATGGAAGAAGTCGCTGAAGATAAGGGTCACGAAAAATACTGTAGTGCATGATTAAGCGAAAATAGTTTATTGTATTAGATAAAATTTATAACGATTCATTTTGAGTCAATTTCCCTTCATCAAATTTAAGCCAAACTGAACAAGTTGTTTTAAAAATGCAGGTTGACTGAAGAAAATACGTTGATGCAAATGTAAGCGAAAGCAGGGGAAGTAATTTGATGAAAATCTATAGAAGATCAACTAACTTCCAACTACCTCAGCCCTTGAAAATGTTATCAAATTCGTTAGATTAATTACGCCAGGACAAAAAAATTTACAATAGACGGACACGCAACCATATTCTCACATGATGTCTAAAACGTAAAATGCAAGAAAAAAATATTTGATTCTGAGGGCATAAGTTTTTTCTAACTCCTGAACGAAAACAAACCTCACCGGGTTTCCACTTTCAAATGCCACTTTATTAATTGATAAAGATGTAATTAATAAATTGATAGAAATTAAGAATTTCTATTATTTTTTAAATAAAAATATGCAGGCGCAAATGGAGATATCAGCTTAAACCTTAGTAATTTCAAAATATTTTTATTGGTAATTGCTATTTAGTATCCAAGTACCAAAAGTTTAAAAAACAGTTCCAAGTTTGATGGATTACACTTAATCTCTTTGACGACAGAAAGCTCTCCACTTATCGCAATAATAAGGAAAAAGAAAAAGAAAAAAGGGAAAATAACATATAAGTGCATAGATCAACAAGTGTCTGATGGTTCTTATGATAATTTAAAGGGAAGGCAGTTGCTTATTTTTCCAGTAGATCTCAGCACTTTTATATAACAAAAAATATTTTTCAGAAATTTGTTACACTTTACAATCCGAAAGATCCGCGTGGAGATCTCTCAGCAGTGAATGAAACGAAATATAACTATTGAGATATGTTTGTAAGTATAAAAAGTAGAAACCAATTTTTATAAGAGCGATAAGAAACGATATAAATATATATTATGCAATCTAACGAGGCAGAAATTATCGGAAGATATTAATTAGTTTAGCACATGTTGCAAACCGAATATATCTGGTTCGGGGTTAGGAGGTCTTAGATATCGCTGGCCATGTCACAGTGTACGTGGGTCGGATTTATATCATTCGGCGAAATGAGCTGCATAACTTTCTAATCTGATTCCAATAGAACAAAACAAGTTACTTCATTTATGAAGATTTTTGTGTAATTCTATTGTTTCTTATATCGAGCTTCTATTCTCTGTTATTATAATTATGAAGATGACTTACGTGATTGAAATGATGGAATGGACATTAAGAAAATTTTGAATTATGAAGAAGGTAGTCAGGGTTGCGATCAAAAAAGAAAAAAATAGTATTGAAAGTAGTATAACTACTTTTAACTGACAACTAAATATTAAAAATAGTAGTAAAAATATTTTTGTTTCTCTTTTGATCGCAACCCTGACTATTTTCTTCATAATTTGCAATTATAAGGACAATTATATA
>NW_027108122.1:2140434-2153220 GCF_000696795.3 Halyomorpha halys | reverse complement strand
AGAAAATTTTAGAATGTACACGGTTGGCAGATGCTGGTAATATTGTGTTACAGTTGCATGAAGAAGAACGTGTAGGGAGATAACACAATAAAACATATCAAAGAACAAATGAAGTGGCTTTCAGCATGTAATACTTATAATGACAAAACTAGTTTTGGTTTTTATAAGTATTTTTTTAATTCGCAGAGTCATTTTTTTCGTTCTTACAAGGTACCACACGGTGCGTACTTTTCAAAATTGATTCATTGAAATATAACTGTCATCATCATCATCATTATCTGTAGCGCTACAACTCTTGCAGAGTCAAGGCCTCCTGTTACTTCCTCCGCTAGTCCTCTCAATTGGTTGCCGCTGCTCTCCAATTGCGGATTCCCAAGATAGACCTGGCATCCGCAGCCACTCCATCGATCCATCGGAGCCGGGGTCTTCCTACTCTCCTTGTCCCATAAAACCTTCCGTCTAGAATCATCCTAGGAATCTGATGCTGGGTCATTCTTAATACATGACCTGCCCACCGAAGCCGTCCCACTTTGATCACCCTTACAATATCTGGGTTCATGTAGAGGCCTGACAGTTCAGCATTTGTTCTCGTCCTCCAGATCCCATCAGCACAAACCGGGCAATAAATTTTTCTCAATATTCTTCTCTCGAAACTTAGAAGGAGGGCTTCCTTTGAACTGGGTAATGTCCAGCATTCGGAGACATAAGGAACTGGTCTCACCGGAGTCTTATACAGCTGTATTTTGGTGTTTTGGGAAATAGCTCTGCTCCTGAAATGCTTCAGTAAGCCGAAATAGCATTTATTTGCGGACATAGCTCTGCGATGTATTTCTCCTTGAATGTCATTAATCGCGTTTACTTGCGATCCAAGATAGCTGAACTCCTTCACCCATTCAAATGAAAATCCTCCAGTTATAAAATGTGATGGTTCGTTCACATCTAGCTGTGGGCCTGCGTGCATGTATTTGGTTTTTGATTCGTTAACCTCTAAACCCACTCTAGTCGCTACTATCTGGAGACTGATAAAAGCGTTATTTAAATCTGTACGGGTTCTTCCAACAATATCTAAGTCATCGGCGAAAGCCAAAAATCATAGAAGATAGTTCCCCCAACTTGTATTCCAGATTTCCGTACCGCACTTTCGAGGGCCAAATTAAAGAGAAGGCATGCGAGGCAATCACCCTGTCTGAGTCCTTTGTGAGTTTGGAAGATGTCAGTCAGGTCACCCTGCACGCACTGTGCATTGTACCTTCTTCATTGTAGCCCTAATCAGACGTATCAGATTCGGTGGTATTCCCATTTCTAGAAGTTCCGGATACCGGTCGTTTCTTTTTATACTACCATAGCATTCGAAAGTCTATAAACAGGTGGTGTGTGTGGATATTATACTCTCTGCACCTCTCCAGAATGCTTCTGATGGAGAATATGTGATCTATGGTAGACTTCCTTCTCATAAAGCCTGTCTGGTACTTTCCTATATTCTGCTCGGCAAAAGGAATCAGTTTTTATAAAGTATCCGAGAGAACACCTTATAAGCACATGGTAAGAGGGATATACCGCGGTAATTACGACAATCAAACACATCCCCTTTCTTGTAAATCAGGCATATAACCGCTTTGTACCATTCACAAGGGTTTTCTTCCATCTCCCACACATCCATTATAATATTATAGAGGAATTTCACCAATCCTTCTCCTCCATCTTCGCGTATGCCTTCGCTGTAACATTGGTCTATAAGCAATGTTGTTCTGGCTGGTCACTCTTTGGCATTCTTCATCAAACCAGGACACTTACTTGGTTGGCCTTTGGTATCCAAGCATACCAGCTGCCAGTCCCTCCATGGTTTCCTCACAGGTTTGCAACTGTTGATCCACATTATCAGCCTGATACAGATCTTTTATTCTGGTATTCATGATGTCAGTAAAGAGTTGTCCAATCTCCGAATTTTTCAGCTTTTCAGTGTTGATCTTTGGCGATCGTGCTCCACTTTGATTTCTGGTGTAAGATATCCTGGCCCTGAACCTGGAGATTGTGAGATAGTGATTATAATCAATGTTGGCGCCTCTAAAAGCTCTCACATCCATCAAACTTGTGATGTGACGGCTACTTATTAACACATGGTCGATTTGGTTACACGTGAATCTATCATTGGAGTGCCATGTCGCTAGGTGAATTCTTTTATGGAGGAATCCAAAAAGCACATCGTGCTGCCGACCACAAGTCCCTTAGAAGTAGCAAAGTTTATCATCCTCATCCCATTATCATTTGTGTGGTCATGGATGCTGTGTAGACCAATTGTGGGCGTGTATTTTTTCTCCCTTCCTACCTGCGCATTATAGTCTCCCAGGATAATCTTAACATCACCTCTGAGGTAGGAATCAATCTGTTACTTCAGACTATTATAAAAGGCATCTTTCTCATCATCTCCTGATGGTTCAGTCGGAGCATGGACACTAATGATACTGTAATTGTGAAATTTGCCTTTTATTCGGAGATAACAGATCCTTGGGCTAATTGGTTCAAAGCCTGTGACTAATCTTCTTGTTTAGAATGAGTCCTGTTCCAAAGGTGTGTTTCTTGTCATCACAACTGTAGAAGATGGTATGACTTTTCTTGTTGAAGGCTCCTTGACCTATCCATCTTATATCTAGGATTGCAGCTAAGTCAACATGAGCGGTCCAATTGTGTTAGAAGCTGCTGTAGAGCTAACGGTCTATAAAGAGATAAACCATTCCAATGTCCTAGTGTAAGTTCTATTAGGCGGGCATTGAGTCGTTTCCGAATAATCCGTCTGGCTTTCCTTGTTGCTGGTTTCTTAATAGTAGGTTCTAAGGGGAGGGGATTATCAGTCCAAACTTTGCCCCCGAGTCAGGTGGAGGGGCCGCCTCCTCAAAGCACCCTGACCTGCTCCCCCAAACGGGGTGGCTACCTAGTGAAGCTAGCCCTAGGGTGTGTACTGTTAATGATCTTTGTCTGTATAGTGTGGGTGTGTGTGTAGTATGCTGTATTAGTGCACAGGGTGGGTGTAATGTAATTGTTCCCCTAACCTGGAGGAGCGGTAGCTGATTGCGATACAATGACCGGGCGATGGCGCGCTACATCCCTACGCCAGAACTATAACTGTGCAAATATAGATTATTTTGATTACATTCATGTATTATATATCTTATTAGTAGGGATAGGATTTTTATGTTTTCGCATATTTTTTTCTACAAATTATGTGTGCATCTTTATACTTCCAGTTGTCCAGTGTACATATCAGTACACATTTCTCCTTTTCTTTTAAATATTTAAAAACATTTCAACTTTTTACAATTTTTTTTAATAATTGTCTATTTTTGTTCATATTTCTCTTTTCATTTGCTACTTTTTTATGGATTTTTTTAATCCAAACAAAGTTGTGTGTAAATTAGAAAAAAAAAAATATTATTAAACATTTCGTCACAAATAGTATTTAATTATATTTCGGGAAACCAAAATAAATATGTAAGTTTATTAAACATTATATATAGTTAGTTATATTGAGCTTTTTTTTGTTTTTCAAGTACCACGCACTCATCACGTGGACGTCGAATGACCTTTCAGCCATTACAAATAGATTTTTCGGCAAAATCGTGGACGATTTGTTGTTGAAAACGTAAAGTTATATCTCGCTTGCAAAGTTATTATTTATGCGAATAAGAAAGATGAGAATGACGGATTACATAAGTTTTTACTATTACATGTTTTTATTCTTTCTTAATACCTTTTTTAACAAATAAAAAAGATTTATAGAGTATTTTGTATATTTTAAGGCTTCTTAAAGCAGAATTTCTACATATTTGAAATTTTATGTATTTTTGGAATAACGTTGTTTGAGCGTGTGTAATATCTAAAATAAAGATGATTCGGGTGCAGTTAAAGGAACTCACATAGTTATTTAATTATTTATTATGATCAACCGTTTCACTCCTCTTAGCAAGGCTTTATCAGGGCTTTCTGAATGACGGGAAGCTAAAATGCTCATCAAGTCCTGCAAACTGGGGTGAACACAGTTAATATTTCTCGGTGGTTTTATTTATTAAAAAAAATATGCGTATTATACTCCGTTATATAATATACGTTTTTGCGCTTATGTTACTAATGCATTTGAACGAAAAACAATTGTTAAAAACTTGAAGAAGTTTATCGGGGGGTGCGGTCAGCAAAGAACAACATAAATAAACAAAACAATATTTATTTATTTTTTGCCGACGTTTCGACCTGAGTTTCAGGTCTTCATCAGGGATAGTGGCGTGTAAAGGGGACGGGAAGCAACTAACTGACCAATTGGTCAGTTAATTGTTAAAAACCTTTTTTTCATCACTGAGTCCGTTGGGAACTGCACATTTGAACTGTTTACAATACTCTCCTTACCAAGGTGGTAAGGAAAGTAAATAATATCAGAATATAGAAAAAAAATTTATGTTTCAAATGCACCGAGTGTGGAGGAGACGTACCAGGAAAAATAGGAAACAAAAAGTTTATTTCTTTATTCTACTTCGTTGCTGTAAAAAATCCTAGAAAACAGGTTGCAACAAATAGTAGTCGCATAAGCATAATTAAATACAACAACTATACAGATATTAATAAACTGTATTTTTTTTTGGTACTAAATAATGTGATAGTTGAAGTTAATTTAATTTATTTAGACACCAATTATTAAAGTAGATCTGACTATAATAATTTATTGATCTAAAGAACATTTTCTAAAGTTTACCTGAACAAGTCTGTATAATGAACTTTTTTTCCATGAGTAAGCAGTTGCCATGACAATTGCGACAATGATACCTACGTAAGCTTTGTATATATAGTGATGATCTGGTTATAAACAGCGGCTAAACACATTTCCATCTTATAAATATTATCTAATATGAAAGATATTTCAAAATAGTTGAGTAAAATGTGCTGAAGCCATCAGTATAGTTTTGAAATGTAATGTTTACTTATTATAATTTTGTAATAACAAAGAGTACCATTGTTATCTACCCAACCTCCGCCAACAAGGACTCCCCTGGGGGTTTTCTTATCTCTTCAGCGGGCGGAAGTCGGCTGCGGTAATTTACCTAAAGCTACAAATAAAAATAGAAATCAGGCATAAAACTAAAAACAATATTTACACTTAACAAGTACTGGTTTTAAAAAAAATATAAATAAATCTTTTAAGGATATGTAAAAGCAATTTTTTTTTTTAAATTAAAGAAAGTGATTACTACTTTTTAAAACAAATTGAATTGAAACAAAATTAAAATTTGCCATATACGAAGATAAACCGCTTCTACTGGGTTCGTCTTGGTACTGAATTTCCCAAATGTTACTTGTTAAGCAGAAACCGGTGTTCCTAAACTAATTTTATGTCCTGCCTTCTACACAGCTGATATTCCTACATCTTCAGATATCTTCCAAGAAACATTCGCTGAAGATACCACCATCCTATCATCCCACAGACCCTGAAATTGCATTATTTCCTTTAATTTTTAAGGAAACTCTACATAATTAAGCTTTTTTGCTACAACTGGCGTATCAAAGTTAATGAATAAAAATGCAAGTACAACACTTTCTCGCTCTGACGCAGAGCCTGTACCACAATCAATTTTAAGTCCATACGACTTCCCTTTTGAGAACAGTCTAGTACCTTACCTTTCTTTAAGACAAGACACTAACATATGGGACTCACATACAAGCCCTAAAAGACAATTTAGTCAGTGGCATAAACTGCTGACCAAGACATCTCATTTTTCAGCTGACTTCAAATTATTAATCTACAAGACCATACTAACACCTTGAGTATTTAGAACAATATACTTAAACTGCAATGGACAATCAAATTTTCGGATATCACACTTATCCAATCCTTCAAAGTGTAGTCTTCCGGACGATAGTTCATACTCCATTTTATGTTACAAAATGTAACATCCCTTGAGCTTATTTCATCTGAAAGCTCACATATCATCTGAAACACACCATCGAAATCGAAACAATAGTAACTCTAAGAACTATTGTAAATAACTATATTGGAGTTCAAGCAATGGCCATATTCTTCACTCAAGTCCTGAGCGCCTGCGGTTTGCGCTCTAGCTCAACCTCCAATAGCTTTCAATACCAGAGACGCGATTGAGAGAAAAGCGTGCTTTTTCTTCCTCAAGTGGGGTGACAAGATCGATGTTCTCCAAGCTGAAGGTCAATATTGTACATAGATCTACATGTTTTTAAAATATTTATTTGATTTTATTTAAATTTAAGTTTAATTCTTCTCTTATCTATCTGTTACTATTACCCTTTTCATTTACTATTTACAAGCTTTAATTTTTCTTATTATATCTTACTTTTCATTTTATACCCCCGTTATTTTACACTTATGTTTTTTTCTTTTTTTTCCTTTTTGTAACTATAGTGTTTGTATCTTTTTTATCCCTGACGAAGCCCTGCAACGTGGGGCGAAACGTTGGCTCTATAAAATAGTATAATTATCTACTATTTGAGTTTTTTTTTTTTTTTTACCGCACCCGGACCATATTCCATTCATCTATACACACGGTCAATCAATAATCTTCCAGTAAGTTTAATTTTGTTTTATTTCTTTAATTTTATTTATATCCGTAAATGTGGTGTGAATGTACTCTCCTATCTCTATAACAGTTTTCAAGGGTACACAGATAAATATTTTAATTACGATAAGATTTTAACAAATGAAAAGGAAAAAAAACAGAAGATTTTTCAATTACTTATCCTATGACCGAAAACATAATAATAAAAATGAAATCTGAACAATTTAATTATGCTTAGAGAATTTTTCTCTCAGAATAACATTATTTTTTTTATTCATCAATCAGGACTCATATGTCATATGGTGAAATTACGTTCGTTTTAATTATCACCTACACTAAATAAAGTTCATTAAATATACAGGAGCAATAAACAAATTATTAAATGTTAAGTATGAAATGCACAACAGGGCATCTCATGGTCATTTAATCTAAAATTGGCAGAAGCCCACCCGTAGGAAGGGTCGCCCGCCCCATAAAACACACCCACCTCACCTCCTTCACCTTAATCACCAGTTATCAGTTTAGCTAACCTACATCTACCGTCAGCTCTAATATAAATTAGGAACATTGCATCTGCTGTATTCCTAACGTTGTTGGAATCTTACAGTAATATTCTTGCAGTAATATTTCCTTTTTATTATTTTTGGTGTAATGATTTCTGATAATGGATAATAATCCCGTCACCGTATATCAACCAGTATTAGTAATAAGTGAACGTTTTGAAAATAAGAAAGGATCTACCGGAAGGTTGTGAGGCGGGTTCACGTATTGACCAATTTTACAAGGTATACTTATTTATTATATATTAGGTATATTTATTCATATACCTAAATTTAGTAGCTCAAATTATTAAATTGATACGGTGAATGTTCTGAAACAAGCCGGGCTAAAAATAATAACATATTATTGGATTGAATGTGTTTAGCCTGTCCGTTTGTAACTTTTTGAGCTAACGGCTCAACCAATTTATAACTTTTATGATTCAAAAACTCAATGATGATATCCTATGAATCTTTTCAAACAGTTTCAGCTCAGAATTTTTTTTTTTTTTAATAATTTATTTATTGTTATTTACAACTGTATACATATATACACATCAAGTAAATTTGGTGTATGTGATATTATGACATGATACAAACATGTGGAGAATCTACCCATTGATAGAACTCTATAACATTTCTAAAGGAGAAGATCTCGAGGCCATCTTCTTTTCAGATGCCTTGGAGGATTATTAGGTAGTGTAGGAGAAGCCAGATTAGAAACGAGTTGGTTTGGGTGGTTGGGAAGTTTATTATGGAAGGGTTGGTATCTGGTTCTGGCCAAATCGGCAACGTACGAGACATTGAGGTCCTGATGGATGATTTGATTTGTGACAAAGTAAGGAGCATTAAGGATTTTACAAAGGATTTTGGACCGTAAGGATTGGATTCGAGAGGAATCAGCAGAATATTTTAAAAAGTATTTTCGACGTTTTGTAAGATAAGCCCTAGTCTAAGTAGGGAATTTCGGGGGCGGAGTGTGGCAGGAAGGGAAGGATTCTATTATTCTTGGTGTTATGATCTCTCCATGAGGGGTAGTTTGAAATATTTTCTGATTTGACAACATCAGTTGAGAACACTATTTTATAGTGAACGTCTACTATATAATTCATTTGTGTATTGTATTCTGTCCGTTTTTGGTATTCACTGAGAATAAACGTGCCATGTGGTGGTTGTTAGGCCGGTCGCACCGAGCCACGCGCTCTAAGAATAAAAAAATAAGTATAAGTGGTTAAGATTCTGGTTCTGTCTTTCAGTTTCAGACGAAATGAAAACATAAAGTGAATTACTTCATTTCACGTATTAGAAAAAATTACGTTGAGAGGTTGTAATTATGTGATCTGAGTTCTGAGATCATTTAAGCCGTTGGGAGGAAGAGTGGTCAAACTTCAAGTTTTGAGATATTCACATCTTTTGGGAAAGTTCTATAAAGAAAGGAACAACAGCATTTTCTGTTTAAACTAGTCAATGAAAAACATATGCAACAATTTGCGAGCATTATTAGTTAATGAACTCAGCAATTAATTTTTATGAGAACAGAATTACTTACATCACTGTTGTGCTCAACAGCTCATATGGGAAGAGTGAGCACACATTAAAGGTTTGCCTAGAGCCTTATATTAACTGAATTATGCAGCACAATTTAACATTCTGTGTCGAATGTGTACCATAACTTATTAATCCACTTAAATAATAGGTAGTAAACTGAAAACCGAAAAAGAATACTTTTTCTTAATGTTTAGAAAAAATTGAGATACAGTACCATATGAGGATCCAAAACTAACACAGAAACCCACTAATGGTCATACTAAACAGCTAATTAGTTTAATGAAGTAATTAATTACACAATTTTAGTTCTTTCTATTAATTTTTCAACTATATACCCTAAACAGTGGATCCTATAGAAAAACTACAAATAATTTATATTCGGCGTCAAAAGAGTACCATAAAAAAATAATTTGGACAAGTGGTATAGGCGTAAACCACCTGCTCCAGTTGTTCCTTGGTTGGTTTGAAGTGCTGTAGAATCAGTAAGAAGATGGTACATGACCATGGTTCACGGTCCATAACTACGTTATGGTTCTCATTGGACGCTAAATTTAATATTCTTTAATTTGTTGCAGTATATCTTTTTCGATATGATACACAGTTGAGGAGTTAAAGTGAACCTAATTGCAAACTAAATTAAATTAATTATCAGTAAGTGTTTTAGGGCCGCTTCAAATGCGTTTCCATGTTAAGACGTGTAGAATCTATTTTTTTTAATTATTCCGAGTTGTATGTTTTATTAGCTGGGTTTTATGCATCGGGCTTCTGTATTATTTATTTTCAGTAATTGATTATATGCATTAGATTTATTATCAGTTTTTTTTTTAATTTATAATTAACTATTGCAGCCCAATAATAGTATATATAGTAGGAAGATGGCCTACGGGGGTTGAGGATGGCCGGTAGGTGGTATCAATTAATGGATAGAGAATGATGTTTTCAGCGGAGGTAGTAGCCGCCACCTGGAGGGGGCCACCACCTGTTGCCCCCACTCGCGTTTTTTGCCCGCTCCAGGGGGCGCAGTCCTCAGTGCCTCTGGGTCCTCCAGTACCGTCGCGGTAGTGCTTCGCGTCATTTCGTCCCTATGGAGCTATAGCAGGTACGTCTTTAGCAGACCCTCAAATATTTTTATTGTACAACTTGTCATATCATTCCCATATTGATAATGATTTTACAAATGGAAGAGAGCGAGTAACTTTGAAATAAAATTTTTTAACTTGAAAAAAACAAAAATGAGGTTTTGTTGAGCTTGAGGATTAACAAATCTTATGCTGTACTCTCTGTGAATAAACGATTTATTCAACCCAAAACAAAAATTAGTTAATACCACAGGCTAGACGAACGAATCTGAATGTAGAACAACTGTACTAATTTAATATAAAAAAAAAATGTTAATATTTTAAAATATTATTTATCACGATTTCTGGCACGGCCTGTTAAAATTATACTTATTACTTTAAATAACTATAATTAAAGTCTCAGAAATAAAATAAGTACACATACATTTTAGAGCCTATGGTTTTCTATACTTAAATTCATTTGAATCGTAATTAAGTAGTTCAGTTTGCAATAAATATAAAATAATTCGTTATTTTTTATGTTTATGACAGTATAATTTTTAAATATATTTATTGATATAAATATTTGGTGGTTCCAGTTTTAAAAGAAAAAAATACTACGTATCGGATATCATATTTTAATAAATAAATAAGTTATTCATACTAAAAATAAAGTTTTATAGACTTTAAATTTAAAAAATTTCATGATACTGCAGTATTAAATCTAAAATATTTTGTGAAAATTAAAAAAAAAAATCATTACCATGAGTCCAATAAAAATGCTTTTGGTCATTGCTTTTTTTGTTTGTGGTACAATTATGTTACGAACGGGTTATCCGATGAAGTTTTGCCAAAAAATAAAATGGAATTTTCAGATAGGTGATGGATATTTCAAATTGGCATAAATAAAACTGTACGCAAAAAAAGTTTAAATGGGACCAATATTAGGAAAGGTACTTATCTAGGTTTACACTTTTGTTTGAAAAGTATTTTTAGTTTCCCTTGGAAATGCGTTCACTTTTTGTCCATAAATGTTTGCAATACTTCGAAACCTCTTGGAACATTCCAGACTATTGTATGAGATATAATTAAATTTCCCCATAATATAAACTAATAAAATATATAAATGAAACCTTTATCGGAACAATATTAGAGATAAGCAAGATATAGCAATGGAATTATTGTATTAGCCTTAACCGCTGAAGTTGTAAGGAAAGTAGTGCCAGTTGACATAGCAATTACCTTTATTGTCGAAATATTTTCTATTAAGACGAACTTTTGGATAAGACATAAATAAATTAAAATGTATGTAAATATTTGTTATAAATGTGCAAGATACAACTAGCATGGATAGTACTGCATTTTATATTATCGTAAACGTTTTGCCATCTCAAATCTGATAAAGGAAGGGGAAGTTGCATTTATATTCTTCTTCTCTTATTTTATTTTGTTTTTTTAAAGGACCAATGAAAAATAAAATGTAAATATTCTGCACTGAGATTACTTGAAGACAATAAAACAATAGCCCTTCCTTCCTAAATGGTTTTAATTCTTACATTAATTTATTGATATACAATTGCCAGTCGTTTGATTGCTTTTATCTATTTAACCTTTTTTTTTTAAACCAATTATTACTTTTATTGTACTCTAACTATAAATATGTGCCATATTTTCTGTATTAATAAATGTTTTTTTTATGTCGCCGTTTATTTTTCTTCTATACAAGATGTACACTGAAATTTTCCTTCTATTTTGAAGGAGCTTTGATGGTTTTATTTTTGCCAACCTTAAAACTATTAATAATCATAAAATTGGTGTTTTGTAATGAAATTACAAAATTATAGATTTAAAATTAAACATAATTCTTATAAATTATGTATATTATTTACTATATAAATTTAGTACAAAAAAATGTAAATTTAATAATACTGATATAATATAGTATTTAACAAATATAAAATAATATTAGCCCCCTCAATCTCATAAACTTGAATTCGGTAGGTAAAATTTAATTAGGTCATTTACAAGAGAAAAGATTCAGCAGAACGGCAGGATAGTTTATGTCATAGACAGGCTGGCAAATTTATTTAATTTGACTAGTTAATCAAAATAAATTAATCTACATTGCTTATTTTACCTCATACATAATATATTATTTACCTATATAAATATATCTAATGATTAAATTGTGAAGTTTTAGTGTATAATTATGGACTAAAAATATGTATGTACGAAAACAAATTGAGAATAGATCACTAATTTGTCATTCGAATGGACAAAATATATTTTCAATTAATGGTTCTTTGTATATTTTTTTCTATTAGGTATTTTATGAAAATAATAACTTCTTCTTTATGGCTTCATTATTGGTTTTTACATCTATCGACATTATGCGGTTTTCTTTCCATTATTCATTTGGATTACTTAGTTCTATTGCTGGCTTGTTACTTATATATATATATATATACATAAAATTATATTTTTTAAAATTTACAATGTCACAGCCCTGATGACGGCTAGAAATTCTGGCCGAAACGTTGGAACTATTAAATAAGTTCTTTAAACTTATTTGTGTTATATTCAGACCGTACCCCCAACCATCTTTCACGGTCCACTATCTTTTTATCACCACTAATAAGCAATAATGAAATTATAAGGAAGACAATATTATTTTCACGAAATATCCTACAGATATCACCCTTCCAACTGTGAAAAACAATTTTAAATTTTAATTGTCATAAATTATCAATAGTTTTTATCTATTTAAACGGTGCTTTCAAAATCATTTATTCCAAAAATATAAAATATTAAAAAAATAAAACCATGATAAATTCCGAAATATGAATAATCACTTTTAGAAACTGATTGACTAACATTTTTAATTTATAACAAATTTATTTCAATAAAAAAGTATTGAATAATAAATCATTCTTCAATGACAAAATTAAGCCATTAAAAAATACATATAAATTGTCGTAAAGATACATAAATAACTAATAATTGAAAATTATACACAACTCTTAAAAATAAATTTACTAGGAATATTTTATTCTAAACTAAAATAATATTTAATAT
>NW_027108122.1:2102338-2140334 GCF_000696795.3 Halyomorpha halys | reverse complement strand
TAAATAAAAGTTGTAGGAACTTAGTTGTAGCAGTGCAACTAGTTATTTATATTATAATAAAAGAACAGTTGTATGTAAGTCTTAGAGAATGGAGAAAATAATCAGAACGCCGCCCTTTAATTAAATATATGGACTCCCAATCATCATCAACAGGGCTAAAAATATATTGTTAAATTACTCCGTATGCTTAATTAAAAAGAAAATAAATTAACTGGATTTATCACATTTTGCAAGGAAAACTGAAAAAAAAAAATCAATAAACCAGGAAAATCTCAAAGCAAATAATGTTTAAATAATATCCAACAATTGTATGAAAAAAAAACTATGTAATTTCTTAAGATGTATGTTATATAACAATCAACAAAAATAATATTAATTTTTGTTTTTCCGAAATTAGATTGGATTAAGTAGGTTTTGAGGGGTTGAACGTGCACCGTCTTTAAGCAAACACTAAATTGTTTGGAAAAACATTTTTTTTTTTAAATATCTTCATTGAAATTTACAACTGTATATTACATAATACATTCAGTAAATTTGACATTAGTTAAAATGGAGTGTTACAGGCGTGTAGAGCAACTACCCATTGGTAGCACGCTAATGACATTTTACCTTAGCTGGTCTCGTGACCATCTTCTTTTTCAGGCGCCTCGGAGGATTGTCAGGAATGGAAGAGGATGCAAGGTTAGAAACTAATGAGTTTGGGTGGTTAGGGGGTTTATAATGGAAGGAGTGATATCTGGTTCGAGCTAGATCGGTTACATAGGGAACATTAAGGTCTTTATGTATGATTTTATTTGTGACAAAGTAAGGAGCATTGAGGATTTTACGAAGGATTGGATACGAGAGGAATTCGAAGGTTTAAAAAAAAATTTTTAAATACATAAATAATGACAAAACTTTATTCCCTTACGCATATGTAGGCCTCAATTTAAAATATAATATTTAAATATTTAGTTTAATACTCAGTACTCATCTGAGTGCATTAGAATTTACTGATATCTCGAATATATCGAAAATTTCTGCATAATCATAAATTAACAGCATGTAATATGTAATTATTCGTTATTGGAAAAAAAAATTCGATTAATAAATTAAAAAGTGTATGTGTTGACCGTCAAGGAACACAGTTAAGAAATATAACTTGATAGTTTACTGTGGATTTATTGGGGGTACGCTAAGTGAAAAACAAAAATAAGTAAAAACTCATATTTTAGTGCCATTGTTTCGGCCAGAATTTCAAGAATTCATCAGGGCTAATATAAAAAAAAAAACAGATAACAATTAAATTAATTAACAAGTAAATTAGCCCAAGTGGGAAAACATGAATTATAATGTACATTAGAGAGATCCGTTGGCGGAAATGTTTGTAGACAGCGTATGAACTAATGTATGAAGACAACTATAATCTAAACTAACTGTAAAAATAATAGAATAACTTCAATGGAATAAGAACTGAAGATTGACTTAAAAATCAAATCGGTGAACTCATGTAAAGGCAAGATAGTCTAGGTGCAAATTTTTAAATATTACTATATCAGGAATAATAATAGTAATGGAAGGATTTGTAAAAAAAAAAAAATTGGATAAAAATTATGTGTGTGGTAGGTAATATATTAAGTATTGGGACAAATGTTAAGGAAAGGTTTTGTTTATTAGTTTTTACATTAACCAACAAGGGTTCTAATTAGATATAGATGGTTTCGGAGATGAGCCATTTGTCATGGTTTCGGACCATGGTAAGTATAAAAGTATTATCAAAATCGAAGGGTAGGTTCATGGTTAAGGTGTGTTCAGAAAATTTTGAAGCAGAAGAGTTACGGGAGGTAATAGAATGCTTATCTTGCTGTTTTCTCTCCGTAACTGCAGACCACAAGACGGGAACCACTGATATAAATAAATTAACAGTAAAAATAAATAAGAACAATAAGTAAATTTAAAGATGAATACAAAAAAAATATATCTATTGGCATGGTACTCAGTAATGAGTAAAAGAATATATATTACCAAACAGGCCTATTAGTTAACCAAGAAAATATATTACCTGACCTAGTAATTAATAATAAACTGATAAATTGATAATACTGAGGAAGTAGTAATTTAAATAAATAATATCTTTACTTAGATCTACTACCTATTTGTTTCAACCCTGATGAAGACCTGCAGCGTGGGTCGAAACGTTAAGTATTAATGAATAATTGGAAATGTTTCTTTTTTTTTTATATACTGCTAACCGGAACATCTACTTTACATTATGGCCAATTATCCACATGTAGTATTTTAATATAGTTTATAATAAATGGAAATATGCCTAATATTGAATACATTTTTGTCGTAATAAAGCCTAATTAGTATGATGGTACTGAAATACATTATTAAATACCCGAAATACAGAAGATAAACCCGACAGGGCGGTATTTGTGATGTGGAGCCTGGAGAGGAAGTGTCCCCACGCACTACCTACGCACTGCCACAGCCGGCACTACAGGGCTTTCTCAATTCTTACAGGGGGTCCTAACCTACTCATGTAATTACTACGTCTTCGTCATATTGCCCAGGAAGAATAATTTTTCTTTTTAGAAATAATTTGAGCATTTTAATACATTGTAGAAGTTTTTATCATTTCGTTGAAGATCTTTTGAACCTCTATGATATTCTAAGAGCGATCTGATTATATTTAGTGTGTCCATCTTACCAATTTAAGTAGAGAAATAGTAGAAGAGTCAGAAGAATAAAATCCATTTCTTGGAAAATAGATCTGCAAATAATTTTGAAAATAAGTTTCTAACAATCGTAAACGCTATATCTGAAGGTCTTAAAATGTTTTCTGAGCAGTTAATTATTTTGATAAGGTAGCCAATTAGAAATTTTATTCTTTCTTTCGGTGTTTCGCCTGTGATTCTTGAACGGTGAGCTTTTGACAAAAGCTATAATAAAGCAAATTAAAGAACAATAAACCATACGTCGGACGAGTGACATATCGTAAACATTTAGCCAAGTGGTATGATTGTACACTACGTACAATAGCTGATCTGTTGTCAAAATACAACAAGAACAAGTGGTTTACGAACATACCACTTGGCCAAAATATAACGTTATGGCACTTATTCAATACGTATTTTTTTTTTTTAATTTCATTTTTATAGATTTGTCTACTGTTTAGAATTTATAGGCAAAACATTTTGGAAAAAAATATATTTTTTTAGTTTACAGCTTATGACATACTATTTTATCTAATTAATAATTACGGTGCTCATCCTAAGAAGAATTTACTTTTAAAACTTCTTGACATAGAAGAGATATTTTTATGTACCAGAAAGCAGGGGGATATCCGTGATTAATTAAAAAAAATATCATTATTTTTACTATCTCTTAATTTATAATAATTTCAAATTCTTTTAAACTATGGGATAGTTTTCATTTAGGTAAGTGTGGTGAAGAACCCAGGCTAATGCAATGCTCTGCTAACAGACTCAAGTAATTTTATTTTAAATAAATAATAAATTACCTTTAGATGTTCTTACTTATTAAAATAAATATATACATATTCTATCCCAATTCACCCTTGTTTCGCTGCTCCGTGACAATAATTAGGCAACTGTAAAATTTTAATTTATGGTTTTGGTGAGCTCAGAAATGCAATGACAAACATTTAGTTAATGCATTTTTGTGCCCAACACAATATAGTAAATGTCACAAAATTTTACTGTTGCATCATTGTATTTCTAGAGCAGCGATTTATTAACTTAGGATAGAATTATTTTTTTAAACAAAGAAAAACACCTGTATTACATGTGTATGATTTGAAGTATGGTAATATTGAATATTCATCAACTTTAATTTGCATACAACAAATGTTTGTGATGATTACTTATTACATATAAACACAATATATATAAACGTACATACTAGGTATTTGTGTGCGAGTGTGAGAAAGGGGAACAAATAGGAAGTGAGTGGATCTTCTTTCATGAGCCTGGATAGCTCAGTCGGTAGAGCATCAGACTTTTAATCTGAGGGTCCAGGGTTCGAGTCCCTGTTCGGGCGATATATTTTTCTTTTATTTTAATAACGGGATGTTATGCAGAATATTTTGACTTATTTTTACAGGTTTTTTTTTATTAATTTCGGACAATTATCTATTTTAAAAAATAGCCTTCTTAATACCATCGGAATAAAAAATGGCTGCCAACTGCATTAAAAAAAATTGTTACTTTCAAGTAGAGAATGAGAATTATTTTCTGTAAAACGATAATTAAGATTTTTGCTGAACTGTAAAAAAACAAACAAACCATTTCCATAGAAAGTGGGTATCGAACTACTTCAGGTGAACCTGAAGTTCATTTATTCTTAAAAAATCTACATTGTTCTCTCATTTTTAAAATCGAAAATAACTTTTTTATTGGGGAGAAAATTTATTTAAATGTGAGTCCCAATAGAATAGAGTTTATTTCGTTTAATAGTTCAGCATTTAAAAACATTTTTATTTATTTTCAAATAACGAGAAATTATCATTTTTGTGATTATATTTTTTGAAAAAATGAAAAAAGAGTAGTTTTGACGATAACCATTAGAAACATCATTAGGGTGGTAAGTATTTAATTTTAAATAATAAAATATTATTAAATATTTTATTTATTAAAAGAATATTATAAGCGCTTATACCATAATCAAGGAGACCTTAAAATATTCATGTTTTTTCAGTTACACATTGTCTGTTACCAGTAATATTATGTTTTCACTATTTCATATTTTTCATATTTTTAATTGATGTATCCAAGTTAAAAATTTCATAAATAACAGTCAATTATGCCCAAAATGGTTAATCTTTAAAAACAGATGTACCTATAAATTGATATCACAAAATTTTATCATGCAGTTCCAATTTTCGTTTTGATAAATTCCTAAAATAATCATAATCAACTTAAAGGAAATTATACTTTTATTTCAGTCACTTTAACTATTAAACAGTTTAGCCTATTTATTAAAACTACTTTCTTTAACAGAACTTACCTTCACAAGGTTAGGACTCTGCTATCAACAATTTCTAATGCTCAATATATTTCTTATTTTTATTGTATCAATTTTATTAATAATTTCCTATTTTTTATTTTTTATTAACATTATTTAGAAGAAAATTGTACATTTATATTTATATGCTCTAATGCATTGAACAGTATTCATTTATAATTTTTTTTATTTTTGTTAAATATATTTTACTTTTTATTACCATGCAGAACATTTTTCTTCTTATGATTATTTCAGATCCATGAGGAAACAATTCACAGATTACAAAGTTATTATATAAGTTTAATTTATGAATATCTCTTAGGTTTCAAACTTAGAACTTAAACTGATAAAGTAGCGACGGATATAAATACGGCTCCTGCATACATTATTGCCATCATCCCCGAGGTAGGACGACCTCCCAGAGCCTGGAGGACGAAGAACATGATAGTACTCTGTCACCTGGACCGCAGGGAAAGATCATATAAATAGTGCCATGACCCCCAGAGCGCCGCGCGGGAGTCCTGCAGAATTAGACCACCCCCTGAGGGGCCGCGACCACCACCGTCCGGCTTCAAGACCCTTCTCAGCATCTGGAATAGGGAGCTATATATTGATATCAATGTCATGTATACTTATTCTAATATCAAATTTTAGTATATTTAATCTAAATTATTGGGAGATAGTCCGGGTGGCAGTTAATAAACGTATAAAATAGTAGAAAAAAACTATTTAATGTTAACCCACATTGTAGTGCTTCGTCAGGCCTAAATGAAAAGAAGATAAAACCATTGTAAGAAGTGACAAAAATTAGAATAAATATACAAAAAAAAAAAAATATATACAGAATAGTTGTTGTTAAGTGACCAACACCAATTACATTAGTTATCAGAAAAAAACTTTTAATAATATTTCTCTTTGCAAAAGTAGAACAGCAATACAAATAAATAACAATTTAGTAAGATTCACATTCTGGTTTTGTTATTATTAAATTATTCAATGCTAGATTGTTATCGAATCAATATTAAAAATAATTTCATATAGTTAATCATATTATCAACTGAAAAGCTCGTACAGATATTAAGTGAAATTTAAAAAAACTAATAATTTAATCTCTATGGTGACACGAAAACTTTATCAGAGAGGCAAAACGGAAAGTATACTACGCATGTTATGCGTTAAGCTCATGTTAGGAAAAACGTTTTATTTGGGTGTTTTCCTTTTTCATCTTCTACGATTTTCTATGTTAAATAAAATGTATTCTAAAATCTTTTGCTTTCCAACGATTTGTAATATGTTTAAATTACTACTCTTATAATTGGAAATGTGTTCTCAACTTGGGAAAAATATTAGTTTTTTCTGATTTTTTTTTAACCAAACCAAAACAGGAGTAAGTGCTCAATTGATTATTTTTGTATGATTTTATATTTACAAATTTTAAATAAAGAAAATTCTGTCACTTTAATTTATGGGAAAGAACGGCTTTTGTCAAATTTTTATTATAAAATTCTTACAAAAATCAATACATCTCAATTTTCATGATGTGTTAAATGTTATAAGCCTAGGATTGTAAGCACCCCTATTTGAAGTCATGTTAAATGCATGATCCGCTCCAAGCGGATTTTCTGAGCAACTTTTTTAACCTTCCAAAACTTCATGTTATTCTATATACTTCTAAGTTTTGGTTAAAATTATTTATTGCAACATGCCTAAATTGAAGGAAAAGTGGAAGTTGCGAAAGTTTGGCTACTGAGTGCCTCGTTGATCTTGTTGAACTTGTGAGGGAGATAATCAAAATGAGCTAAATGATGGCAGTCATTACATTATCATTATTGACATACTTTGCTTTATTAGGTTCAAAAACAATCAGAACACAAACTACGAGCAATTTACATTAACACGACAACAAACCAAGCGATGATGAGTTCAACTGGCCTGTGACGAGTTCAGAGAGTGACATCATTCTCCATTTAACAGACCTAGTAACAGACTCTCAACCATGTTAAATGTTATATTTTTTTTAAATGGTAAAAGAAGGAAATATTTCATCATTTAACATGTTAAACTAAAGATCATGAATACCCCTAGTGTATTAACGAATCCCTCGCATTGAAAACTATGTAATATAACCGGATTATACCTGTAATTTCAGATTAAATAAATTTATGTCTGTATTCAACTGCAATTTTAAAACGATATAAAGATTAATAAAGCGGAACGTATAAGCGAGGTTATTATCTAAAAATCATATCTAATGAAAATAAATGGAAAATAATTCTAAAAGTAAATGTGCTTCCTTCAAAATAATATGAGCATATTGCTCTAATAAAAAAGAAATTTTACGAGATACTCCATCCGTCCAATACACCCGAACAGTTGGTTAATGATGTAAACCAAAAGGGGAAGTTTTTTTTTAAGTTCATATGTACCTACAAAGGTTTATAGGTTTTACTTAACTGGCTGGTCCGTTCAGGAGTGAAAGAAGAAAATTAGAGTTACCCATACCTATATTGTAACAGCCGCCATTTTTTAAACCCCCTAGCTATACTTGGCAGACTCATCAATTTAGGCTAGTAACTATACATAGTTTTCATTAAAGTAATCAAAAATTGGGGTGAGATAACTGCCTTTTTTCTCCTCTTGGGCTCTTATACTATTTGTTGCTCACGTATGCGTTTTTCACGGCCATTGTACACTAACTGAGTCATCTCTTTTCGAGGAATAAGAAAAAAGTATTATTGCTTCTATAAAGCTATATTATATTTACGAAAAATTATAAAAACACCATGTTGCTCGGGGTAACGTAGGTCATTTTTTTATTTTAGAAAAGAGCATTCGTTTTTTTAGCATCATCTTAAAGTACCAAATACCATTTTTCAAAGAAATTAAAAATTGGAGATTTTTCACCTCGATTTATTCAGAGATTTGTTTTTTCTTCCGGCGACTATTGTTCATTTAATCGTTCATAATTCCTCTTATCCAATCCTTACGTTAGTGTAACCGTTGAAAAGCTGAATGTCTGCTCTTTTAGCCTGCATCAACTAAATGTAGATTTAATTATTATACAAATTTAATTATTACGCCCTTATAGCGACGAAATATGGGTTTAAAATAGGGGAAATAATTCACACGTTTTATTTTATATCTCCAGTAATTTATTTAATCATAGCCAGTTTGTACCCTCTGGTGCAGTTTATAAAGCCCTAAACCTCTGCCAAGTTTGGTCTAGATTTAGTACAGGAGCCCAAGAGGAGAAAAAAGGAACTTATCTCACCCCAATTTTTGATTACTTAATTGAAAAATACGTATAATTACTACTCAAAATTGATAAGTCTGCCAAGTATAGGTAGGGGGAATAAAAAATAGCGACTGTTTCAAAACGATAAAAATAATTATTTTTTTATTCGGAGCTCTATATCTTAAAAAGTAGGAACAACACAAGAAAACCAAAGAGAAGCTCATTTAAAGAACAGTAAATTTGCTAAAATATGAGCCCTAATAGAGTAATTTACGTTAAATTTTTTTTCTCTTTAAAAAGCAACGTTTCAGAAAAAATGTTGTCGTACTGAAAGATCAGTAGTTAGTGAATTTATTTTGAAAAATTTATATCTCAGAAACCATTTGATGTACAGATGTCTGTTAGCACTCAAATTAAAGCCAGTTTAATGGGCTATGAAGTAGCTTAATGCGTTTATAGGTATTATTACTTGGTAGGAGTAGTAGTTTTCATGAAATTTGATAAAATTAATTGATTTATAGTTGTTCGGACAAATTTTCATTAGCCAAATTTATATTCATATGTGAATATCATAAAAACTACTACTCCTAGGAAGATAAGTGTCATAAACTACTTTATAGTAAGTTAAATTTCCTTTATTGTGAGTGATTGCAGACATATGTGCGTTTTTGGATCTAGAATATATTTTTCAAAAATCAGACATTTTATACGAACAACTAGGAATTAAATGTGTCTGAATTTATTTCGTCCAATATCATAAAACTACTAGTCCTACAAAGTTAAACGTTATAAACCATTTTATATTAAGTTTAACAAGCTTTAATTTGAGTGCTGGCAGACATCTGTACGTCCACTGTTTTCTGAAATAAAGTTTTCATAAATCAAACTTATTGTCCGAACAACTATAAATCACTTTATTTTAGCAAATATCATGAAAACTACTATTCCTACGAAGGTAAAGGTCATAAACTACTTTATAGTACATTAAACTAGCTTTAATTTGAGTGCTAATAGACATCTGTACGTCACATAGTTTTTGAGATATAGAGTTCTCAAAATAAATTAACTAACTACTAATCTTTCTGTAGATTTTAAAGAAATTTTGGTTTTTAAAAAGCTATATCTCGAGAGCTATTGAACGTAAATAGCTCTATTAGGGCTTATATTTCATCAAATTTACTCTCATTTTAAATGACGATCTCTTAGATTTTCTATTGTTGTTGGTAGTTTTTAGATACAGTGCTCCGAATGAAAAATTAAGGTTTTGAAACAGCCGCCATTCTTTATTCCCCCTACCTACATCTGGCAGATTCATCAGTTTTGACTAGTAATTTTATATACTTTTCATTAAAGTAATCAAAAATTGGAATTAGATAACTGCCTTTTTTTCTTCCCGGCTCTTGTACTAATTGCTGGAGTAGTATTTCTATTTTTTGATTTTTAAATTCGAATCAAATACAGATGGGCGAAAATTTCGGGCTAAAACATTTTATTTTCCGATTTTTTTTTTTTTTTAAATTTTGTATTTATGGGTTTCTTGAGGTGCCAAATACGATTATCAACTTAGTCTCACTCCTGAAAAATCTTTTACCGAACTTTCATAGGTCAGTAAGGCTGACAACCAGTAACTGTTTTATTTACCAAATCATAAATACTTGAGTACACAATAATGGAGTACACGTATATGCTTAATTTAACTAAATACAATAATATAAATTAAACTATCAATTGTGTTCATTAAATCTATATACATCCTCAAATCCACAAATATAGCATTGCCGGGTCAGCTGGTGTTTTTATAAACATAATAATAATATTTCAATTATTATTTTGATTATTTTTATGATCAGCAAAGTGTATACGAATGTTCCCTCCCTACCTTCGTTAGTGAGTAAGTATTTTATGTAATAGAACAAATTATTGTTATTACAACGTAGACCTAAGTTTTGTTTTGATAATACTTTCCTCTATAAACTACTGCTATTGAATAAAATTAAAAACATGAAATTTTAATTGGAAGGAGAAATTATTGGCATCGTATAACAAATTAAAATCAGATATCGTTGTCACCGTAAAACAGGGTTAGTCAATAAATGACTATTTTTTCAATTTTGAATAAAAATTAGATGTTTTCAATATAAAGTGTAATTGAGTTTACAACAATTATGCATACTTCCGTAATTGATTGTACTAAATATTGTGAGTAAACCTATAATCAATTAACCAGTGCTTGAATGCTAGTTTCTGAGAACAAATTGTAGTGGAGTATACATGTACTCAATAATTTTGAGTTCTTTGGTGATAGATTTAATCAAACTCAAAGATTGTTAGTACAATTATAACCAATTACTTATAAGAGTATAAACAACCTCAAAAATTAGAAGTGCTTTAGTAATTTATTAGGACATAATAAAAATCAATTGTCCACTTCTTAAGTACTAGATTCTGAGTACAAAGTGTAATTGATTATGCATGTACTCATCATTTATGAGTACTTTTATAATTGATTCAATCAAACTCAAAATTTGTAATCTATTGCCTATAACTTAAGTTTAAATTTCAAGTTATTTATTAAATAATTTCATTATTTTTTTTTTATTGAAACTTCTGATTTTATCATACTTGCTATCATCTGAGATACGTTTCGCCACAAACCCATAATGCAATAGAGGTCGAATTACTTGATAAATTTAATCGTATAGCAAACTGAATTTGCAATGAACCATTCACTAATAACTAGTCTTCATTATGTAACGTTTATTATCATAAATGAATTACTTTTCAATTACTCATCAATGATAATTTGCTGGTTTAAGTTAATTAAAGATTTTGTTAGTTAAAGATTGTGTTGGGAGGGGCGGTTTTAGATTTATTTTTGATTTTTCATTGGATTTCATAGCTATGGAGTGCTTCAGGGTTGTGTTTTAACTGAAAATATGAATTAAGAATCTCAAAAAAAAAAGAAAATTATCTCTGAAAATATTTTCGTTGATTATTTAGGTTATAATAATTAAATAAATATGCGTTCCTACTACTTTATTAATGAAATTTAATAATAATTATAAACATTCATATCAAATACTGTTCAAAATGATTACCTTCAGCTATTTTGTACATGAAGACATTTTAGACATATTTTCTCCACAGCAGCACTGGCCGAAGGGCACTGTATGTGTTGTTTATAATTATCCGTTTATAATTATTCCTATAATAAAGTTATAATTATCCTTCTTCGGAAAGAATTGGGGCCATTGAGCGGGCTAGAATAGACTTTATGTTTAATGTCACCCTAAACCGAAAAATCCAGTGGTTTTTGATCTGGAGAGCATGAAAGTAACACATATCCAATGCCGTTCGACCACTACTGTTGTATAAGAAAGATGCCAAGTCCTAATGCTCAAGGTAATCACTTTGATCAAATATTAACATGAATGTTAGTTTTTAAAATTCAATAGCAAAGTAGTTAGAACACACATTAATTTGTTTAATATAACGTAAATAATTCATTAACTACTGCAAAGCAACTATATTTATTTGTGTCCTTATTGTCATTTGATCTTATGTCAATTTTGATATAAATCAAAGCTTAATCGAATCAATTTTTCATTACTGATAAAACTGGATGCTTCTTATCACTTTATCAAAATGAATAAGTTTGTATGGTGCAGAGTTGGGCAAATATTATTCGAATGTCGAGAGACGAATACTTTTTTATTCGTGAATTTTCTACTCCAATAGTCAATTATTCCTACAAAAACATATGATTAACCACCCGAATACTTTTTCATTCGTCATTATTTTACACAAATAATCAATTATTCGTACAAAACATATGATTAACCATCTGAATACTTTTTCATTCGTCATTATTTTACACGAATAATCAGTTATTCGGGCAAAACAATTCGAATAACCATTTGAATACTTTTATATTCATCCATTTTATAGAAAAATAATCTCTTATTCGAAAAAATTAAATGATTAACCATCCGAATACGTTTGTATTTCTATAAAGACGACATTTTTTGTCTTACAACTATACATAGATATATTTTATAATCGCGTATAGATTAATTTTAACTTTTCTGATTTCTAACATATAAGGGTCTCTATTTATGTTTTGGGATATATAGAATATGAAAATGCTATGGCTTTAATTATTGCGTATCGATTTATTTTAACTTTCTTGATTTCTAACATGTTAGGGTCCTTTATATGTTATGAGATATGCAGAATATGAAAATGCTATTGATTTCAAAACCGCGTATCGATTAATTTTAACTTTCTTGATTTCTAACAAGTTAGGATCTCTTTATATATGTTTTGAGATATGTAGAATATGCAAATACTATCGATTTATTTTAATTTTTTCTGATTCCTAACATGTTAGGGCCTCTTTACGTTTTGAGGAATGCAGAATATGAAAATGATATAGATTTTAATTTCTCGTTTCGATTTATTTTTACTTTCCCGATTTCTAACATGTTAGGGTCCTTTTATACGTTTTGAGAAATGCAGAATATGAAAATGATATCGATTATGTGATCGCTTATCGATTTATATGGACTTATCTGATTTCTAACATGTTAGGGTCTCTTTATATGTTTTAATATTTGCCAAAAATGAAAACACTATTGATTTTATGATCGGGTATTGATTTAATTATCGCGTATCGAATTATTTTAACTTTCTTGATCCCGAACATGTTAGGGTCCCTTTATATTTTTTGAGATATCTAGAATCTGTGTCTTAAAATCGATATTATTTTCATATTCTGCATTCCTCAAAACGTATAAAAGGACCCTAACATGTTAGAAATCGGGAAAGTAAAAATAAATCGAAACGCGATCTTAAAATCGATATCATATTCTCGATTCCTCAAAACGTATAAAAGGACCCTAACGAAATTGAGGATAATTAGAAATTGAAGGTGGGAAAAAAATAAGTGATTTAAAAAAAAAAAAATCAAATTTTTATTCAAATAATGTGTATTCGACTAATTTTGTATTCGAATAATTTTTCATTCGACTAATTTTTTATTCGATTGAAATAGTATTTTAAATATTCGAATAAAAAAGTATTCGGATTGTTTAGTCGTATTTTTATTGGAATAAAAATGTATTCGTCTCTCGTCAATAGAGTAATTTTTGCCCAACTCTGGTATGGTGTGAACTGATGTTAAAACGTTCGATTGCTTTTTTTTTAATTTTTTAATTTTATTTTATTTATTTATTTTTTTTATTTATCAACAGCTACCTGCGTCGACCCAGATATCGATCTTACAGTCTATGTAAATACCATACTCTAATAAAAATTACAAATAATATTTTAATGCTCCAAGAAATGGGTGATGTTGAAGACAAATAAATGGTTTGACCTTGGTCCGGTTTTCAATTCCAACCTCTTGTTCGACCCTAAACCTAGACTAGTTAACCTAGCGCGACGCGGCTACCATAGAGACTAGACTACAGCAGTCTAGACAGGTACCCCGGCAGGTAACTCGGACAAAGGTCGTTTGGTAGACCCTTTCATCGCCGCATTCATTCACCCTCCTTCTCTATTCATCTTCCGGAGGGAGGGCTGCCTCAATGGTCTCTCTTACTATACAGCTCAATCCCAACAGTAGCCGGTTCATAACACTACGCCACGACTGTCTTCGCCTGTTTAGAGGAACAGTATTATAATTAAAAAACAGATGGTCTTGCAGCGTGGAGAAACAACAATTAATAATGTTATAAAAACAATGTCAACTACTCATATTAAATGCCGACATTTCGTCCAACATTGCAGGTCTTCTTCCGGGCTAAAATAAAAATATAGGCTGAGAACTACCAAAAAAACAATAATAATATTATATTTCGAGCTGGCTTAGTCTGTTATACATTAACATTTATTAGTATGAGGTAGACCAGCAAATAATGTGCTAAGTCCGATGATCTATGCGCAAAAAAAAGTATTATTCCTGTTTTAATTTTTTTTTTTTATTGATATTTACAACTATTAAAATATATTCAACGAGTAAATTTGATGTTTGGTATACAATCGCATGATACATGGGAGAGTCTACCCATTGATAGAACTCCAATATCATTTCTAGAGAAGATCTGGAGGCCAACTTCTTTTTAGACGCCTAGGAGGATTATCAGGTAGTGAAGGAGAAGTCAGAAACAAGTGGGTTTGGGTTGTTGAGAAGTTTATCATAAAATGATTGGTTCCTGGTCAAATCAGTAACATATGGAACATTGGGGGTACTGTTGGATAATTTGTTACATACTTAGGTGCATTAAGGATTTTGGATTGTAAAGATTGGATACGAGAGGAATTCGATGGTTTAGTGGAGCCTCAAAGCTCCGTCCAGATAGGCCTTATTATAAACGAGTCTTTAGTAATTAATTGGAACTTTAGACCGTTTGTCTAGGAAGGGTCGGTTACACCATCGCGGTTAAACTACGATTAGTGAAATCACATGTAAAATCACTACTTTATTTTACATATGACTTCACGTATGATCGTTATTTACACAGTGATAGTGCAATCGACCCTTAATGTTGTTATAGTCGGAATCTAAGAGAAATTACCTGTCTTTTTAATCTTGTATGAGGATTCGAAGTCAGTCATTTGTCCAGATGTAGTCCTAGATAACGGATCTGTTCTACAATTATTCTTGTTATAATAAAAAAAAATAAAACAATAACTCTCTAAACCACTTTTCTAGGAATTAAAGATTTTAATTGGAATCCTTGTTTATAAAAACATCAGTGATACAAATGTGAAAAGACGATAACAAAAGAAAAAGAAGAATATAAAACCTCAATAAACCCTAGCTAAAGTGATTAATTTTATCTCTAAAATACAAAATAAGTGCTGCTCTTACGCAAAGAAATTACTACTTCACTGGAGCAAAATCCTTAATAAATTTATAATTGACTGCCTACTACCACGAAGAACAATAACGAAAGATATAATAAGTGGCTCGTAGTAAGGAGTAATGAACTGTAAAAGTAACCATACTGTACAATGTAAAGAATGATGATTAAGGAAAGCAATAATTAACTGATCAAAGCATTATTCTCTCACTAGATATGTAGCTATTATATATATAGCTGTTACACACTATATATCTGTTAAGGTAATAACTGATAAATAATAAAATTAATCAGTGATCTATAATTAATATAAATATATCAAGGAGAAGGGAAAATTGAAGAGTATGTGATACGAATGGTGGAATAGAATAAATTTGGGACATGTAAATAGAGTAGAAAACAGTTTGACAATATAATAAAAAATAAAAGTGTAAAGAGAAGGAATGGGGAGAAGATGTAGGATAAACTAAACTGATCTGTTTAGAGGGTAATAGGTGCAAACAGATTGGAGAAAGCATAGCAATAGTAAGGATATGTGGGTAAAGAGAATGGTTAAGCTTAGACAATAAGGATGTGTGGGTAATGAGAATGGTTAAGCAAAGGCAGTGGGGATGTGTGTGTAAAGAGAATGGCTAAACTTAGGTATTAAATTGAATATAAAAACATCGGCTATTGATAAATAGATGACAACTTTTTTTAATATTTTTTTTTCTTGACCATGAATCGGATCATCTCCTTGATTCTAATTGGGTCAACCTTCTCCATATAACGTCCCTGCTTTGCTTTAATATTGGCATATCTAAAAAAAAAAAATATATTTTTTTATTTTGTATTTGACGTATTTCGTAGATTGAACAATAGACAGGGGTTACTTTGTTAGGACCCTACTTAGCTTTGGGACAGTCTGAAGAATGACCTCAGGAATGGAAGTCACCCGATACTATCTTCGCAATACGTCCGGTTCTAAATAAAATCAATACTTCTTTCTCGGATATGCCTCTCTCTCAAAGCAAAGAAGTGATACGATAATTACCTTAATAACGTTCACACTTATTCAAAATATTTTAATTCACTTATATACCAGTTTTTCTCCTTGTTTGATATATGTGAATCCCCTACAAACTGTTCCTCATCTTTACGAATTCGGGAGGTATGGCAATAGGTAGGCTGGCGATTTGGATTCAGACCTTGTGTAGTTTAGCCTTTATGGTAAATGTAAAAGCAGAGAGGAAAGTTGATGAGACGCCAGGAAGAGTGTCGAACAAGATGCACATCTAAAGTGGCCTCTGATGCACCCCACCTTGACAAGGAGGTACAAAATCGCCAGTTGTTTATCATGGACTATAATAATTTCCATATGAGGCATTGGAGGTTTTCATTCTCAGGTGATTTAAAATCTACTTTTTACATAAATTACATCTTGAGTGTGGAGAAGAAGACAAGAATGTTTCCTAGCCTATATCCAACCAATTTCACCACTTTTCAATGGTTCAATTATGGTGTAAGGAGAAATTTGTTTTTAGAAAAAAATATTAACAATCTACACATTCTCAAATTTCAATTATTTTATTAATAAACCACAAAGTTCGAAAATCTAGTAGTGAATAAATAACAGGAAAAAAATGATTGGGGATCATTTATTTATATAATTAAAACCAATCATAAAAAATCAAATCACACCTGGAAGCCTTAGCGGATCTTATACTTTACCTCGCTATTCAGAATGCTATCTTGTTTGTGTACTCACTACTACTATAAATGAAAACAATTCTTTGTTTTCTTTGGGTTTTTCTCACAAATTAAAGACTGTTTTAGAAGAACCTTCTTACCTTTCTCACAAATTAAAGACTGTTTTAGAAGAACCTTCTTACCTTTCTCACAAATTAAAGACTGTTTTAGAAGAACCTTCGTACCTTTATAGCGATCTGCACGGTCAGTCGAAATGGCAGTCATCATTCACAAGTTAGACTGATGTGACTATGTTTTGAATCAAGAAGAATAGCAGTTCGACTGATGCTTTCTTGTAAATGAGATACCTTACAGCAAGAATCTAGTTAAATGTTTTTTTTTTGGTTTTGTAATAACCTGCAAGATTGTTTGGCATTTGCCTGCAAGAATAAAGTGAATGGCACGATATGAGTGAAGCACTCGCTTGTAATTTTAAAATATCCCGTTCAGCTAATATTTTCAATGATCGGATTTTCCGAAATTTTCTTCATAATCTGAACGTCAAGCTTTGATAATAGTGTCATTCATATTGACTGTGACCCTTAAAAATAAAAATACAACATATACAATAAAACAATAGACTAAGCCTTCTCAAATAATAGTTCTCATGCCAATATAATGTATTAAATGAAATGTATTTGCAAAAGTAACGGTACAATTCAACGTGGAGATCAGGGTTTGCTTGAAATCTGACAAAATAATACAAGATTACAACTTACTGTGGAGCTCTCGTTTGCTTCGCGTTAGTTTTGCTAGATTTCTTCTTAACATTGATACAGCAACTGTTAACTTCGAATTTTGGACAACATTTACTACAATATATTCTTTGATTCTTTCTCCTACTTTTACTTGTAATTCTTCGTTTTTTCCTGCCCTTGTTATCTGTCTGATGTTGGCCTCTTTTGATTTTATAAGGTTTTTCTTTCTTCTCCTTTGGTTTCTCGTTTGTTTTTACTGTATTTTCCATTCTTTCAGTATTTTCATGCGGCTGAGGTTCGCTGAACGAGTCAAGCAATAAAGCTGTAAATCTACTGTAGGAAAAGGGTTTCATGATGATAAGGTTAAGTTTATTATAGATTTTGATAGCTGTTGATCACTCATAAAGGCTTGCATATGACGAAATTTGTTTAATATTTTTTTATTGTTGAAAGGTTTAAAGTATTGACAGATCCTTACATCTCAAAATACTTTAATAAGTTGAATATGTTTTTGCGAATCGTCTGTAAAGGAAAGAGTGAAGCATGAATAAATCATATGTCTAGCATACCCATGTAAGTGTTCAAGTATAGAAAACTTTAGAAATATATGTTTGTGATTTCAGTATTATAATTTTTTTTTATATCCTTAATTTCTCGATGGATTAAGCTCTCACATCGCTTTGATTGTTACTCTACTAAAGCAAAACGATAGTGAAACATCTGACCAAAAACGTTTTGTTTTACCTTGTTTTGTAACGTCTTGTATTCTAAAGATGGTAACGCAGACTGGGATTCCTTTATCTACTGTACTATCAACCCACGGACCGTCCCAAAGCCAGTAGGATTCTCACTATTTGAACCTAGTGCTCGGTACAATGTATGGAATACCAGTCCGTTGTGGATGCGGCGTAACCTAAGAAACATCATGTTTGCAATATCAGTCGGTACCACAAAATAAAAACTCGACCTTCCCACTCTAGTAGGTTGGATATATATAAAAAATAATCTCTCTCCCCTTTGTCAGAAATAACAAAGTTAGAGGTAAATAAATTACATCAAATACTAAATTAAAAAAAAAAAAATGTCAGATTTGCCATTATAGCAGCACAGCGATTTAATAAATGGTTTCTTGTTCTTGCTGAAGTGTTTCAACAAACATCGCAACTTATAGAATAATATCATTCCATATATGTATTCCAAGTTTAAAACCAGTTATGAACAATATATAAGATTACAACAGTTTTTTCAATTATAAAATTGAAGATAGCCGTCTGTAGGTCAGTCGGTTAGGCCTAGGTCTATCGTTCTAAAATCTACGGGCGGTACCGGTTCGAATCCGGCTAGGGGGCGATAACTTTTTCATTGAGCGGAGGTCCCACAAAATGAAAAACTGGCCCCACCATGGTTAGAGTAGGTTGGTAACCTGAAGATAATGTTTTACTCAATATCTATATATTTCACACTTATGTAACATTTGGCCTGTTCTATTGGTTATTTTTACCTCTTCGCCCCGGTCAACATATTAAAATTCATTTTGAAACATATAACACCTGGAAGAATTTGTGATAATTTAATTAAAATTTGACTTGTCCCAAGCTGTTTATTTACTGAAGTTTTTCTCGGAGCTTTTGTATCAATCTGATAGTTATAATTATAATAATTAAATATAACATCTTAAAAATAAGCGAAATAAAGTTGTTTATAATCAAAATATTTTATAATTGGAAGTAATAATATTAATATATCTTCTCAAAGTGTCATAGTACATACGCTGGAAATAAGCTTTGGTAATAATATGATACGAATAATCTACAAATAATAATTTCAATTAACTGGTTTGTAATATTAATAAATGATAAAGAAGCGCTGGTAAATACCCAGTGCAATTAGCCTGGGTAATTTCTCTCAAATGAAATACTATTAAAAAATAAATAAATAAATAAACATATTGACGGTTTGCTGTTGGTACTCCGTATCTAACATAATATCTTCACTGCATGATCACGAAATATGAGAGAAAAAGCCATAGTATGTTTTTAGAGAATATATATTAGTAAAGAACTAATAAATTTGAAGGGACATATTAAGGATCGATACATTCTTATGTTCTATTGGTTATAATTATAATGAGGTGTTATTAATGGATTAATATGAGGCGAAGACGGCTGGGGGTGTGGTAGCAAATAACAATTTAATTACAATTATAAAAATCGTACCCTCTCTTCACTGAATCTTTTACCACCTCCTCATCTTAAAGTTCCTATTCTTTCTCAACACCGTTCTCATGTTGTCTACCACATCTCTTGCTCCACTCCTTCCACAGCTCATCTTACATTGGTGAAACTAAAATAACTACTTAATGACCGCATAACCCAACACAGATATGTTGTCTCTTTCCGTAACTTTACTGCTTCCAAACTATCCGAACATTCCTTATCATTTAACCACTCATTTGATTTCGTCAATATTCAATATTCTAGCCTCCGTCCCTAAACATGAAAAACGACTCCTATCCGAAAGGATTTATATACCATTAGTCTTCACCTATTAACAAAAAACTGGCAAACAACCTATCCCCAAATAGTCAATTTATTAAAAGACTCTTAATTTTTTTTTTAAATTATTTATTTTTTCTTCGACAGCTCCTTGCTATATTACTGATCCAGCGACTTTTTATACGTTAATTTCGCCTTTTATTATTTTATACCGTCACCTTTCCTGTACAGGTCATTTCCATTTTCTCATCATTTATTGGGCACAGCTATATATTTCTACAATTTTCTGATGTTTCGTTCTCATAATTTTTCATTTCACACTTTTGTCCGGATGGCGGTCAATAAAGGTATTAAAATAATAAAGTGCTGCGACCAACTGGCTTTCAGTCGCAGCACATCATTCTGACAGCCCTGACGAAGTGGGGCGAAACGTTGGTTTACAATAAATAGTTCTCTTATACTATATTAATATCTTTATTGATCGCCACTCGGACTATCCTCCTACAATCTACTTCATACGGTCAACTATCTTCTTTCAGTATGTATCATTTTTCTTTCATACATTTCATTATGTTGAATTAAAATTGTTATTCATTATTTTAAATACTATTTACTTATATTATTATGTTAAGTCCATTACTCATTTACATTTTCTTCCGCAACTTTCATTATATTTCTTTATTTCGTCAACACTTTATGTTTTTTAATTTTTCATAATTTATTTTGAATAATTCTTACTTCTATAATATTATATTTCATCTTCATCTATTGTTATCAATCAACTACTTTATACTAAAATAATTCTTATATATATTTTCAAATTTGTTTATTAATTTCCTTTATTTTTATGCTTCCCTGAGTGATGTTTGTTGCATCTTTTTTCTTTTTAGGCCTGAAAATCAATATCGAAACGTCGGCAATAATAAATATTTTTTTGTTCATTTGCAAACAGCACTCCTGACCATTTTCTCCTCAGGCTATACTTATACGTTGGAATGAGTAGAAGCTGTATATCTAAATTTCTTGAACTAAAGGTACAGTAGTAATTAACAAGATACCAAAATAACTTGGAAACCACTGAACCAAATGGTTAGAAATAATAGGCTCGTTATAACGTTTAAGATTCATGAGATCTGTTATGCCAAGACATTTAATTTTAGAATAATTTAGCATAAGTCATTTAAATTAATTCAAATGACTTATGCTAAATTATTTAATTTTAGAATAATTTATTTGCACATTATTTGAAGTTTCATTTATTTTAACATCTTTCACGAACTAATGCAACATTGAAGACAAATAATAATTAAATGTTCTAATGTTAACATTTGACGGACAAAATGAAAATATCTCACCAATTTTCAAGCACAAATTGTTGCCAATTCTGTCATCAAGCAAATATATCATATCTTGGTACTTGAATGAGAGAATTTCTTCTTTGACAAGCAATTTGATGGAGTAAACATACCATTTCCAAGTTCATCCAAGTTATTTCAACAACTATCTACTACAGACAAACATCATAAACTACGTTATCTATTGTTTTTTTACGGCCGTACGGCTAATACTAGAGTTTTATTATGCAATGACACCTGTCTGCCGATAGCTCGGCACGTGGCCGCGCAGTGTTGAGGTGCTCAATAGACCGGCTGATAATACTATATAAATATTACTGTAACTGTATATTTATAATATTAGTTAATAGTTTTCAAGAAACAATAATTATCATTTGAAATAAAAAGCTTTTATGATGATATAGATAATCAGACACACTAAAACTAAATTAATAAAATCTTATGATTAACAATCATTGAATTATGACGAAGCCGATAAATAGAGCGCTTTCTTTGACGACAATTTAGTCTGCCACACTTTTCAAAAACTTTCATTTTTTAATATATTCTGCATATTTGTATTGATATTTTTTAAACATGTATTTTATATTTATAAACATAAATATATTTATATACATAGGTGCTGAATGTATGCTACATATTTTTTAAAAACGTCTCTCAATTAAATAAAAATGTATCCTGCACCAAGCATAATCTCTTTAAAAAAATCCTTACCATAAAATTGAGCCAATAACAAGATTAGTATATTTAAAATCATATAATGAAGGAATTATTGCCAATGATTAAAACATATAAATCTATAAAAATATAATTATAAGTATAATATAATACCAGTCATTATCTGGGCTATAAGTATTTATTCATCTGGAGGCGTAGAACAATGTAAGTTATTAGATAATTAAGAACTAGATATTAATGTAAATATAAAAATAAAATGAAGAAAAAATTATTTATAATAATTTCAATAATACTGAATTAATGACCACTATAGACAGACTGATGACTAATTATAAACAATGTATTGATAAGAAAATTCGAATGCACCATCTTCATTAACCTTTCTTTCACCTTACCTAACGTAAAAAAATACAACACAATTAATGCTGTTGTACTAGCTTAAAGTGTAATTGGACTGCGTAAACAAATTGATTGACGTAATATTGTACCAACGTATTGGAATACCATTTCTCCTTTAAGATTAAGTCGATGATGATTTACGAAGAGACAGATAAAGATAAATTCAACAACATAAAGAAAATACCGTTGTAAATTAATAAACACTATAGATTACATGATGAGAGATGATAGACAATCTATTGATAAGAAGGGACCCAAAAAAATATAGTTGCATCATATTCAAAAAATTGTATACCTTTTCAAACGTAGGTCACGCATAATCAATACTGTTGTACTAGTGAGCTTAAAGTAATATTAAACCTCATTAACATTGTATCATGCAATAAATCATACATTATGAGAAATTCAACAATAATACAAACATGATGTAGTTAATTAATAATTACTATAGATAACCTGATAATGATTATAAACAATGTATTGATAAGAAGAGACTTAACAAAATTCAGTTGCACCACCTTTGAAAAATGTCGAAGGAGAAGCATACGAATTCACATTTCCACGTCACACTTAATCAATACTAGCTTAAAGTGCTATTGAACTGTGTAACCAAAGATGTTGACGTAACATTGTACAAGCGTTCGAATAGGAATACCTTTTCTTCTTTAAGGTCAAGAAGATAAAGAGAAATTCAACAAGACCAAAAGGAAGATCTTCAGACTGACTCATTGGCCATGCCAGTATCAGACAGTTAAGGTAAGTAATATCTTATCAGGGAGGTTTGATAATAAGAGGTATGGCTCACCGAAGGCAGGAACCTCAGCTAGCAAGTCAACAAATTCTGGCCACTACTTCTTCTTTAACCAGGATATCCTGAAATACTTATGTAAATAACCGAGAGTAGGATTACGGAAGAGTTTATCAATGGATATTACTACTAGAATAAAAAAAAAAATAAAGGAGTAGAAAGGACGGATGAAAGGATTGGGAGTGGGCAGTAACAGAGCGAGGTTTGCTTATATACCCAACGGAGGCCCCCACTCTCCTTGTTGTTTTACCGCTCGAGTATCATTGAACAAACACTCATAAAGAGACCATGTCAAGTTGGTTTACTTAAAGCTTTTAGAGATTATTACAATTTGCGATAAGAAACCGCTCAGTTACGTAAAATCGTATTTCAGGAGCAATTGCGGTCTCTTACGAAACGTGGCCAATTAGACTCTCTTTGTTCACTTTTCTTTTCTTTGTTTTTTTTTATTTTAATAAATCTTCTCTAATTCTACATACTTTATCTTCGTCAAAGAAAAAAAGTTTTTTTTTCCCGTTATTAAAAACAGCAATCATGCATTGATATCGTGAGACACACCTCCCAAGTGAGGAAAACCTTATTCTTCTTATCTTGCACTCTATACATTTTCTTGAAACTCGAACAAGAACTTGGGTTTTTTTGTTAGGTATTTGAGAAATGGTTTATATCATAACAGTTACAAATAGATCTGATCGAATCCATGCAAATTCGGGAAACTGAAAGGTAGGTTTCGTGAGGATAGGAATAGGTTCATGAACGCAAAATGATCTGAATTCAAGCGCAAACTATGGTAATTCAGGCATCTCCTCTGCGTGAGTCAAGAGAAAGGCAAAAGGAAGACTTGATATCCCCCGTTTATGAACCCGAGAGGAAGGTTAGATCTCCTCGGAGCATGGTTTCCTGGAGTGAACTTGAAACTTGTTTCAGGCTTAATAGGCGATATTCTCACTTTAGACAATAATAGAAGAGAATAAGACTGAGATAATGACGACTAGAAGTTATAAATAAACACACTAGATATAATACATAGCAATATTTAAAATCAGGAAAGATTGTTAAGAAATGAAAGGAACAATGAGAGATAAGAAATAACCTTGTAAAATGGACAACGAAATGGTTTGGGGATTTTTGTCAAGCGTCCATCTAAGGGTCTTTTGAAGGAAATATCAAGAGGGTTGAAAGGAATAGGGACAAAAGCTCTAAACAAAAAAGTTCGATAATTATTATGTCGGCGCACGACGAAAGTTAAGCCAAGGGCGGTTTAAATAATATATTTGGGTGGGCTTTGGAAATATACGACTTAATTATTAGTTAAAAATTAACTTCTTTATCTTCTGCGCCAATTACATATTCAGTCAGATGTTAAAATGAGGAATTAAGGAATCCTTCTGAGATGCTTTAGACTTTCGTATAGCGTTTCATAGGGGAGGGGCAGACCAATTGCGGTTTAATTAAAAGCTTTTGCTTCTTCGAGGGTGAGGGCACCCTTCTCATAATGTTCACTGCAAGAAACTGGCAATGGAAACCAACACCACTGTTTTTTGCGTTACGAACTCATCATGTCAATTCGTTTCCTAACCAGCTACCTTAACCCAATGAGTACGCATTGTATAAGGCCTTCTGGTATAGAGTGCCTCATATCTTCAATTGGAGTCAGAGCCAGTTAATCATTAACAGACACCTCGACAATTGTAAAGAAAGCCAAATTACTATAACCATTAGATTACAAGCATTTTGTAAAAAGCCGGTCCTCCCAATCCCGTCGCGCGACATTGCATTCAGTTACCCAATTCTATAGGAGAACCTGAGACATGACTTCAATGCAGGGACATTATCGAACAAAACGGAACAGTTCCAATACATTTTTTCCAAGATTTTTTTATTGGCTATTGCGTAACAGTGTGTGGATATTATATTTTTCATTATCTATTGGATAGTGATATATATTGATTTTGAATACTCATAAGTAGCTAGCAATTATTCGGTCTTAGTAGTTGTGGTGGAGACAGAGGCTGAAGGAGATCTGAGCTGAAAGGCACCATAGGCCGGGTGTTGGGCCACCCAGCACGAGTCACGTTGACTTCCACATGTTCATCACCAGAAGTGATTCATAACTGTATTCCCTCTCCTCTTTACTACCATACTCTATGTCTTAATCTAGTATCCATGTATTACTGATGATTTCCAATGATTCTTTAATAACATGTCGTTATTAACAACTACAATTTGTATTGAGTATTCAGGCAAGAAGCATTTTGCAATTTATCTACTATTCCTATTTACCATTCCTGAAGAGGTTTTTTGAAGATATGCGCGATCAAATTACTTTATCTTTAACTGTTACAATAAATAGTGGGAAGTTTTAATAGTTTTTTATAATTTGATAGCCCTTTTATGTTTCGCTTTTGTGATTTTCAATTACTCAGTTTGTTGGAAAAAAAAAAAAAAAAAAAAAATGAGGTGTCTATACAATTTAGAGGAATATATGACTTACACGAAGTATATTCAGAGTAAATGTGGTGTAACACAAAACTGGAGTATTGAGACAACACTTAAGAGGAAGTTTTATTAAGTTTATGATAAGGAATAACAGCTTTCTCCGTTAAAAGTAGTTAGTTACCAACATATCCAACAAATTATGTGCATTTAAAGTTCATCCAATCAGTAATAAATTGATTAATTATTTTTAATGAAATTAATTTTTATTCTGATTAAATAATATCTGAGTTATTTTTGCTCTCAGAGCTTTATATACACACTTGACATAATAATTTGATGGTTTTAGAATCGGTTTTATTATATTTACTATTTTTGGAACATTTAGTGCTTCTTTGTACAATTTTATGTTTGGTTATTTTTTTTTTAATTTCTAATATATTTTTCACAAACTCTGATCAGATAAAAAAGTTTTCATAGTACTTATCATAAATTAGTAATTTATTATTTTCTACTTTTTTTTTCTAATTCATATTTTTATATTTTGTAATTTATTCATTGATTTATTTATTTTTTTACTAGAGATATAATCATTTAATATATATACATTATATGAGCTTTATTTTCTCAAAACTTTACTAAATAGAGTAATAATGAAAATAAATTATTGTAGGGTCAGATCGATTCACATGTGTTCCTCTCTCAAGCCTTACCGTTACCAACGGTTGTGTAAGGAGGTGATTTGGTCAGAATCCATCAAAACTTTATGAAATGAAACTGAAAACAGTAATTACACAGCCGGGCCCGTGGAGTCAGTACTACAGTGCCTTACCAATGAGCTATCCATTCCCACATACAAATATTGTATATTTGTACGTGGGAATGGAGAGTACAGATGTATTTATTTTATTTTTAGTTAAATTTAATTTTTTTATCTTATGTATGAATTATTCTGTTATTATTTAATCAGTTTTGATAACATCGATTTAATATTTTTCAATATAAATATCATATATGTATTTATTATTATTATTATTTTGCTACAATTATTCTTTTCATCTAAATATTTCGTCTTAAGTTTAGTTTTTACACGAGGTTTGAACTAATATATTGTGACAGCTTGTATTATTATTTTTCAATTTCAATATTGTTATTTATTTATACAATTAAAATGAGCACTTAATACTATTTTGCCTTGTTTAAATTCAAATTGAAAATTTAATTGAAACATATACAAAATGGAAATAATTTAAATCATGAAGTGTGTTAGAGAAGCAGTTGTCATTTTTTAAACTCTTTCATTTATTGAGGAGTCAATATCTCTTGGTGACACACCGTACGTGCGTGAAACAATTTTATCATCAACACGCCTTCTATTCTACAATCTTATTCCATCAATCGAAACATATTGAAAAGAAATTTCTGGGTATATTGATTGATTTGTTAAAAAAAAAGTTAATAATTTTGAATTTAATAAATTTTTAGTTGATTTTATCTATTACGATCATGTAATATTTTCACAGTTCCACTATCATAACCTTTATTAATATATTCCATAATCTTAACTGTAGTTACGTATTCATATGTAAAGGAAGTTAAATTTATTTTATCCATCAGAATTTTTGTTTGAAATATTTATCAAAACAATAAATCATTTAGATGCTCTTTCTACAGTTACATTTACAACTTGCATGATTCAAAATGCCGAGTTTTATATTCTGAAATTTTTCTACTGCTTTATATTTCTTCTACCAAAATGATACTTCATTTTATAATACATCAGTTTTTGAATAACTAATTTTTTTGGCTTCACCAGAAAAAAAAAATTGTATTTTTAAATTAATACAGTTGGTATCAAATCATAGTAAAGGATTCCAGGTTTAAATTGTATTAAGAAAGATTTTTTCATTTTGAAAGTTAAGGTGTTTACCGAGTTTCTCTATTATCCGAAAATGTTAGGTCGTTTGTATGTTGAAAATATTCAAATTCGATACTCTGAATGTAGCACAAATTTATATTATAATTTTAAGAATTTAATCCTAGATGGAATCGTAATTATTAAAAATTTTCAAGTACAGTATAACCGTTTATGTGTTCCAGTCGGGATTCAGTAAGTGAACATTTATTGATTTTATTTTTTTCAACTGCTCATTCCTAAACATCTATTCATTTCATTAACATTAACTTTTTTTTTAGATTTATTTGGTAGCTTTTAAGTCCTATACCAAAATAAAATTTTAGAGGTTGTCTATAAAATACATAAAGGTATTCATTTAGGATTATTTTTAGCTTCTCAATTTGTAACAACAATTCATTTCATTAACAACAAACTTTGTTTTTTAAAATAATTTTTAACGAGTGTATGATGAACCCAAATTTATTTGACCAATATAACATTTAACATAACTCATAATAAAAATATCTGTAGATATATAATTTAATTTAAATGTATAAATGATTTAACAACAAACAAAACTCCAGTATTTTTTTTTGTGTTTTACTACATTACTGTTTTATCAGCACTTTTTTTTTATTGATTCAAATATTTTTACTATCGGTTTTAGACCGGTTAATTGGGGTTCTACTGTATTCAAATTTCAGTGTTGAGATTTTTTTTTTATATAACATTAAATATTATAAAATTGTTTCAATATAAACGAAAATTTAGGAATTAGAATGTGAGTAGTTATTACCAGTTCATGAAGCTATATCCGAATTCGAAAGAATATAGAATATTATTATGTCCTCGTTTAAAGCTTTTCTTTTCCAGATAAACTTGCGTCAATGAGATAAAGGAAAACAATCACACTAGACGATTAAAAACCTAACAATATCAGATGTCTCGATCACCTCACCAAAGATATTTATGTTAAATCGCCAATTGTTGTTTGTATTTATGTTCCTGCATCAAACCTTTTCTAGTTTAAAGAAAGAATGAGTTTTTCTTTTCTTATTTATTGAATTTCTTTCTATTCTTATATAGTGAATTTCACTTTGGATTGGGTGGGGGGGAGGACATAAAATATTAAATAATGATTACATTTTTTTCTGAATATTACAAGGATAGAATATTTTATTACTGTCCTGAAAAAATATTCTTGACGTTCCAGATTGCCAGAATAAAATAAAAAAAAATAATCAAACCCTAATCAATTAAAATGATGCTCAATCATTGTTTAAAAATTAACTAAGTGCTGTTTAAGATAAATACCACTTTCGCCCATTCACTTTTGTAGAGATCATATCCCTAATGTAAAAAAAAATAAATAAAATTTGTAATTTAAAATACGAAATAAAAAGTTTTTATTTAACATTTGGAATAGTTATCATTGAAATAATTTAAATTGATTTATGTATTAATTGATAATGTGATTGAAATAGAAAAAAATATCTTTTAAAATTATGTTAAAATTAAACAGTAGTTCATAAAGGAACTCGCATTAGGGACTATTTTTATTTTTAACATAACGTACTGAAACAAACGAAAAAGCCAAAAACTTTTAGTTTTATTTAAGAAATTTTTAAACCTTGATCAAGACGGTAAAAGAGTAGAGATAAATTTAACAATTCATAAATAAGTGTCTACAAATTATTAATAATTTAATGTAAACATATATATGTATGTATACCTAAAATATTTATCTATATTTAAAATTTTAAAAAACAAATAAATGACGACCAAAAATAAAAGTTTTTAAGAAATTATAAGTAATTGCTAACACAAGTATAATTATTTTTAAAATGCACTGAAAAAGTGTTAAAATAAACCTTCCCATCGTATTATTATGAACAGAAATAGAAAAAGTGAAAACTAGAAAAACAAAACTAAAGGCTAAAAAATTATTAACATTTCCTTAATTTCCAACTCATCCTGTAATCTGTATAATTCAATATTCTTGAATTCCAATCAAATCTTTCAGGCTAAAACTACGGGAAATAGGATAGAGGTCGCATTACGTAATGGGGTTGTATGGGAAACTGGTCAGTGAATCGAAAAGTATCTGAAATACGGAAGGGTGGAAACCCTTCGCCATAGAAAATACAAAATTAACTCATTTCCAAAAAACTTGAAACCACTTTAGTCAACTGGCGAATTGAATCAGACATTTAATTTTAAACGATTTGCATTTGCCAAGTTTATCTCACCTACGAAATATACAAAAATTGTTAATTAAATATTATAAATAAATTCGCACTCTAATTGACAATCGGAGTTAGTGGCGGTCAAGGACATGATTAGACCCCACGTATTCTATGCTATCTCCCAGTATAATATTAGACTGAAGGATTCCTTATCTCTTCTAGGGTCACCAGGTTCACTCTGGTAGGAGATTTTTCGGATATTTTTTTTTTATTATTTTGACGAACTCTATACAACCAAAAATTACATCTATAACTAGTGTGTATGCAAAACTATTTTATTATTGAAATTGATATAAAATATAAACTCGCTTTGTTGGCATTGGAACATTCTCTGTTGCTTGCGTCTATCTTTGTTTGGCAATCTTTTTTAAAAAAAGTATCAAAGACGTGTAATAACGTTCGTGTGGTGGTTAGATTTCAGGAGGCTGGATGCAGACATTTCCCCTTTTCTGCGAACTATGTCTGAGCAATGGGTGAACTCGATGCTGAGGCATAAGGAAAGAGTTCATTTTTTTCCTCCGTTCTTTACTCGAATCAAATTTACACCTGAAATAATTGGCAATCTGCAGCTTGACTGTTAATAACAAACACTGAAAAGGATACGTTAATGTTGAGTGATAAGTTTTATTTTCTTTGATTGAATAGTTGTGGACGTTTTAGCGATGCCATAAATTTGGAATTTATAGTACTTAAAAATTTTAATAACCTTGAGCTGGAAAAATATGTTGTCCGATTACAAACCACTCAGTAGTCGACGAAGAACAAACATTTTTCTAGTGGCTAAAATGAAGGTAGTTCTCTGGAATTTGATTTAACAAACTATGTATAATATTTTAATAAACTATATGTTTATCTAATGAATATTGTACAATAACAAGTTTGAAGGGCTCAGGAATTCGGTAATATCGTAGACCGACTACCGAAAAGTAGTTGCTCATGACAATAAACAATAAAAAAGCAATAAAATTACCGAATACCAGCTATTAGTTTATAGTGGATAGTTTGATGGACTATAGATATTAATGGCTAAAGTTAACGTGATGTTTTCCTGACCTTTACTCCAAAAGATTACACAATCTGTCTGCCACTCCTACAAGTTGTTATTCCCCGTGGTCTCCCTGCGCCTCGGCCCGATTTGCAGTTTTTGCTTCTTGGATAACAATTAAGAAACAATCTCAAAACCAGTTTTACTTATCAGATTTATTTATCAATACCTACTATCGGAAACATTGTCAAATAACTGTTTTATATTTTTAAAATATTATTTCATATATTGCCACTGATAGTAAACAACTGCGAGCACTCTTAAATCCTAATAAAAAATATAAGTTGTTTTATTTGCTAATTAGAAGACAAAAGTTAGTTCAGTGAGTAAAGTTTATGATAATGTCCAGTCGATTTTATCCTGTATTTATTAAGAGTTAAAATTAAGGCTTTTCTTTATTTAGTGGACATCTTTCATTTAGGATTTTTTGAAATACTTTGATATTTGGTATTTTTTGAAGATATGTATTGACATTGAGATACAAAAGTAAGATTGATGAGGTAATGAAAAAGCAATCCTTGTATAGCTTAAATTTTTAAATTAATTTTATTTCAAGAAACATTTAATTAAATAATCAAATAAAAAATCTGTCGTCCACAGCTTTTCGTTAAAACGATTTTTTTTAGATTAGATATTGGATATACCAATCCTAGTCGATAGGATACTGCAGTTAGGCTAAGGGGATTTGAGATGTGTGGAGCTATTTATTTATTTTTTCTATAACGTGATCCTATTATTAAATAAGATAATATTAGTAAATCTAAAGGATAAATATTACTAAATCTCGTACGGATGTGCATGGCCGAAGCGTATAATAAGGTACGAATCGTTAATCATGATTCTGAGAAATTCCAGGTCCAGTTGGGTTTGAAACAAGGTGTTTCTTTATCACCTATCTTATTTAATCTAGCGCCGGAATACGACATTAAAAGTGTGATGAATACCGAAAATGGTTTAACTTTGGATGGAAAATACCGGTGCTTGGGTATGCAGATGATTTGGAATTATTAGGTGACGACAAAGAATCTATAGAACTAAATACAATCACGCTAATAAACTCCAGTAAGGAACTAGGTCTTGAAATAAATACGGATTAAACAAAATACATGGTTAGCAGTAGAAATGCGAGCAATTTCGGTGATATAGATATAGGAGGAAATACGTTTGAACAGGTAGATAAGTTTAAGTATTTAGGTACTATGGTAACTAGAAAAAACGAAATTGATGATGAAATAAAAGCTAGGTTGAAGGCGGGAAATGCTAGTTATTTTTCAATTTCGAAACTGCTTAGCTCGCGCCTTTTATCGAAAAACTTAAAAATTAGAATATACAAAAACCATTATCCTTCACACTGTTCTTTATGGATGTGAGGCGTGGCCTCTTACACTAAGGGATGAACAGAGTCTTAGGGTTTTCGAAAATAAAGTATTACGCAAAATATTCAGACCGAAAAAGGATGAATTAACGGGTGAATTTAGAAGATTACACAACGCTGAATTAAAGGATCTACACCCGGTAAATAAAATTCAAGTTATAACATTGCGGCGTATAAGATAGGCGTGTTAGGTTGTATGGTTTAGTAACGAGCGGATCCCTAAAATGGTAATAAACACTGAACCAACGGGTAAACGTCCGAGGGGTAGACCGAAACTTAGATGGGAAGATTGCTTTAAAACTGATTTAGTGGAATTGGGTTTGGAGGGGCATCACTGGAAGGATGTATGCAGAGAGCGTTTGGTGGTATCGGCATCGAGCCTTCGGGTTCGTTAAGCCTTTATTATTATAACGTGATCCGTCCCATGAGTTGAAGCATCCAATTTGACTGGCTCATAACTGCAGCGGCGCTCAAAGTGCTTCGAGTAAATGGAGTTGCTGGGCAAAAATCTGTAGTTAATAAATTATTGCAAGAAACTTCTTTAATATTACCAACATACCCAAATGGATGAGGAGGGTGACTGGACTGGTGTTTAATAATAACCCATCAACGACCGGACGCACAGCTAGTTAGTTTATAAAGATAAATAAAAAAAAAAATCTGTAAATAAAATAAATTATACCTAATAAGTTATGGAAATTACGGCAAAAAATTTAGACATAATATAAGGGTTCGAAATATGTACACATTGGGGTAAAAAAAAAAATCAGAGCTTCAAAATAAAAACAATAATGTTCCTTAATTATGTTATTTTACCTACTTATTGAATTACCTATGTAAATTTATGTACATTTTATTTTCCACTTCTTTCGTCACTTTATTTTATTAATTCCATTCTGTACAATTATTTACTTATGACATTCTGTTTGTATTTTCTTTTTTATTGTCTGTATTCATTGGTTGTTATCTTGTGTTAGCCCTGAGGAAAGCTAGAAATTCTGTCCGAAACGTTGGCACAATTAAATATGTTACTTCAACTTATTTGTGTTTTATTTTGACCGCACCCCCAAATATCTTCTCCTCGTATAAGTCATCCACGATCAACTATCTCTCATGATTATATTAATACAAAATTACAACAAATCATCAGAGTCTGAATCTGACGTTTCTAATTCTAAATTTGAAATACAATCGTTTAAACTTTTATTCGAAGTGTTGAGACAATAAAAAAACCTTCAATATCTTTATCAACTTTTTTATGTTTTCTTGACATACTTCTCTGTGAAGCAATGAAGGGATCAGACATCATATGGAGATTCCTTATTAGATCCCCACAAGTATTTGTCCTAGACGATTTGCGAGTGTATTGTAGTCTATTTTTTAAAAATATCTAGATGTTTTTTTTTTTCTGTTTTTCAGAGCATACCATAAACGATTTTCTTGGTCGGCCACATCTAGAAATTTAAACAGAGGATGTTTCTAATTTCTCCTTGATATAATCTGGCAATAAAAAGTGTAAATCGAGCCAATTTTTATGTTGGGAAATAAATTGTTTCAAAATTAGGTGACAGCTTTCTTATTTGTTTTAGTTGCCACTCACCAAAGCTTGCAAAGCTTTTTGATATGGGCATGAATCTCGTCAGAGCTATTTTCTAAGTTGAAATATTCTATTGAAAATTTCCTCGGTAGAGGTAGAACGACATGCGTTTGTTTTCGAATTTTCTGAAAAAACTAAAAAAAAAAACTTGCAAGTATGTGCAAACTTTTTTTTTTTTAATTTGGTTCAGAACAGCCCAATAAATAATTCTACACCTAAACCTTAAGCTTTTTTGAGAAAAGTCATTTTAAAATTATGAAAAATGGAAATTTCGTGATATTTGTTTCAATTAAGATTTTATTTATTAAACTTTCCCCTTTTTTACAGTATTAAATATATTAAACATACCTTGGCTCTTAGATTCCATTACTATAGGTGTTTTTTTTCCATAAAGAAGAGACGCACACGGGAAGTGAAACAAATTGTAGCTAATGTGGTTTCCTCAAAAGTAATTAATTCCTAAAGTTAAACTTTTATATGATGTCACAGGAAAATGTAAACAGCGAAAAATAAAAATGGTAAGAAATAGCATCTGTTAGGGTGGGATATTATATTATTATATACAAGGGTTAATTCCGAAATAATTATTAAGTAACTTATTAAGTCACTGAATCAGGATGTTGATCGGATAAGTGTAAGATGACTTTGAAGATTTTAAACTTCTATAACACATTATTAATAATATGCCAATTTCAAACAATTAATTAATAAATTACTTTAGTCAATTCAGTCTTTAGTTCTTTGGCAGTCTGAGTTGAACCCTATATAAATAGTGGAACTTCAGTATAAGTTCTCGGCTGGACTAACTTTAGAAAAAACAAACTTATGACCGTCATGTTGCATACCTGGGTGACATCTAGCTCTGTGAAAATGTTTTAGCAAATTTGCAGTTATGTTCAATGTCAAATTCGACTAATAATAAACTTTATACCGTCAGAAGCAATTTAGCAAATTAGACCCAAAAAAACGGATCTGTGTTACAAAACGATAGATATTATTTTTAATAAGCATCATTCTATTTCGTTACAGAATATCAAGATGCGTTTCATTTGGAGCATTGTTGCTAGTGTTGCTGAATCATCAGTTGATAATTTTTTTTATTTAATTAATTGGTTAATTACTTTAATAATTCAGCCTTAATCAAGTGATTTAAATGTTGAGTACAATTTTTTGACATTTACGTGTTATATTTCGTTAATGAGTGATGAGTCAGATAATTTTATTTTTAGTCAACTATATACAGTAATTAATTATTTATTGATTCAAGGAAGACATATTGCAGATTGAGATAAGATAGTATCTTTGATAAGATCTTATCAAAAGCAATTAATTAACTCTTCCGAATAATTACTTTCTTAACGGCTTCTATAAAATAATTGAGGGGTTTCCTCGGCCCGCTGGTACTGTCACTCGCTACTCAGATAAAGATTCAGTTTTATCTGATCCTTTGGAATAAATTAAGAAATTTGCAGTCGAAATTATATGGAATAAGATTAATCTTATCAAAAGAAAGTTTGGGATAAGACGGATTAAAAGGATGATGCAAAGGATATAGAGATGATCATAACATTTGACGTTTCCTCTATCTTAACAGGAATATAGTGCATTTTTTATTCAGAATTAAATTTACACGTTTACAAGACGCTGTCCAAGGATTCATTCATTCATTTACAGTTTTCGAAATACTGTCTACAATAATTAAATAGGCCAAAAGAAGCAGTAAGCACGACAGTAAATTCCATAATATGTTCATTTTTTTTTTTTTTTCGAGTCTTGTAAATATAATGAACCAAATTTGAGTTTATAAGCTGAGTAAAAATAGTGACTTTAGAAGAGTTTTGTCGGTGAGTAATGAAATTATGTGACCCGAATCAATATGATTTTTATGATTCATTCACTACCAGGAATGTTATTCCTTTATTGGTAGATATAGAGAGATCGGACTTGAGGTTCCCTTTAGCTTTATGTGAACCCGGTTAGAAACTGGTCGATTAAATTACCTCTTGACTGAAAATGAGTGTGCTTCATCAGAATGGAAGTCGTGGTTTGAAAAACTTTTTTTTGGGTCCAATTGAACCAGAATCATTAAGGAGGTGTTAATAGCTGACCGTAGAATAGTATGAGATGGTCGGGAATTCGGTCAGCTAATAAACAAAAACTTAAATAAATAAGTTTATAAGCAAAAATAAATTTTTTCTTTATTTGCTGACCTAACCCCGACCATTTACTCCTCATCAAAATCATTGAGAGAGAACTAACTAGGTGGTTGGAGAACAGAGCTTGCCGGGCGAAAGAGCACTTAAACCCTAACCTCTGGTTCCATTTTGCACTGTTTCTTACTTAATTTATATATCTATTATGGAAAAGAGCAGAGTTCATTAATTGATGCATTCGTGAGTTTATGGATCCTCTTGAGTAACATGTGTGAATGTGAACAAATTAATAGAAAACACTCGTTTAGATAAAAATAAAACACAAATATAAACACTGCCTACAAATAAATATTTCAGACCTCTTGCTATTCATCGCTGAGCTATTTCAACAATGTGACATCTCAAAAAATTATTTCGAGATATACATATAATTGTAGCAAAAAAGGGTAATTCTACACAGTTCAAAACTGTAATATTTCGAAATATTGTTTTTGTGTAGATTTTATGACAAAGGTATTGATTCAGTGTTTTCTGTATAACCCTCTTGCTAAGGTTACATACATTTCTCAAAACCATTTTTAGAACCATGTTGATCTGTTGAACTGGTCAGCGATATTATATTATATTATAGCGATTCATCAAATGAGGCAGCGCTGGAAGTATATACAGTAAAAATTTAACAAAAAGAAAAAAAAAATATCATGCATAATAGTACAACTAATATGTACGATAATAAGTTAATAATACCGAAAACAATACTTGCAACTATTTTTAACAGATGTTGAACCTGGCCGCTTAATTTTACGACAGGACATAGTCTAGTATTTTGAAGATCCAAAGAAAAAAGTCCATTTCTTTGAAGTTAATGGGCATCGAAGACAGTCATCTTTTAATTATTATTCATTATTGAATTGAAGAGTCGATTATTAAAACCGATGTTCGTTTAAACAAATAAGGAGTGACGTTCTGATTTACATTTTAGTATCGACAGCAACAAACAAGAAAGTAATTAAAATATTTTTCGTAATATAACTGTCATATCCATTACTATTGTATTAGTGTCAATAATGCATTGAACTTATTTAAACATTTAAATTATTAACTGAAAATATGGGGAATGGTTGTTCGATTTGTATTTTAGTATCTATTATAAACGAATATGAATATCAGAAATTTTAATTGTAAATATTTTTGTAAAATGAATCAAAAGTGTCATCTCTATCACTATTGAATTGGAGTGTCAATAATGATTTCTTGAAAACAAATCATTTATTAAAGGTACGAGGTACAGTATGTCGATTTATACTTCAATATGTATAATAACAAACATGAATATTAGAAAATATAGTTGTTATTTCGTTTTGTAATATATTAGTATCATTAGTATTAATGTTGTATTTAGAGTATCAATAATTCTTCATTAAAGCACTTCATTTACAATAGATATGATGAATGAAGTAGCGATTTTCATTTATGTATTTACAATAACAAAGATAAATATTAGAATATGTTTTTAAATAATCCTGTCATCTCTATTTCTAATTAATTGCAGTGTCAATGATGCTTTCTTGAAAATCAATAATTTATTAAAGGTACGAGGAATAGTACGTCGATTTGTATTTTAGTATGAATATTATTTCGTTTTGTAATATAGTAGAATCATTAGTATTAGTATTGTATTTAGAGTATCAATAATCCTTTCATTAAAGCCCTTCATTTACTACAGATATGATGAATAAAGTAGCGATTTTCTTTTTTGTATGTACAATAACAAAGATGAATATTAGAAACTAAGCCATTTTTTTCTTCGTTCTCAATTACTATTGCATCGGAGTACTAATAACCCTTTCATAAAAACCAATTATTCACTAAAAAATATGAGAAATGAGTTTTCCATTTGCATTTTTGGATTTACAATAACAATGATAAATATTAGAATTTTTTAAAAATATAATCCTGACATCTCTACTACTAATCA
>NW_027108122.1:2082986-2101563 GCF_000696795.3 Halyomorpha halys | reverse complement strand
TCTGTAATAGAAAAAATTAATATTAGAAATTTTAATGATTTTTTTTTGTAATGTATCATTGTCTCCTTTTATATTGTTAAATATGAATAACCGAAAATATGAGGCATAATATTTCGGTTTATAGTTTAGTATCTATAAAAATCATACACATAAATTTATATTTTATTGTTATTTAGACGCGTCATCTCTATCGAGCCAATAATTCAGATATGAGGAATTATATTCCGATTTGCATTTTAGTACAATAATAACAAACATTAATAGAACAAATTTTAATGATTTTTTTTAAATCTCTATTACTGTTGTATTGGAGTGTCAATAATGCATTAATGAAAACATTTTGAATTATTTACTGACCATTTCCTCATTTAAGGAATGATAGTTCGATTTGTATTTTAATATCTACAATAAAAAACATGAATACCTCAATGTTATTATTATAAATTCTTTCACGAAAAACGATTATTTACTAGAGATATGCATATTCCGAAATGCATTCTAGTATTTGTAATAAACAAAATGAATATCAGAATTTAATTTTTTTTTTGGTTTTGTTTGGAATGTTATATTGTTATCATTATTATTATTGAATATTACTTACTAAATGCACGAGGAATATTTCAATTTGAATTTTAATATCTATAATACGTAACATGAATATTAGAAATTTTAATTTTTTTTTTATTGTATTTTAGTCGTGTTTTGAAAAAGATGGCCAAGAAGATAAAAATAGTCTTGAACTATTTTGAGATTATTGACGTTTAGGGCCATAATGTGGGTGTTCATCAGGGCTGTTGTGATATGAGATCTATTTTTTATTCTATTACAGTCGTGTGATTACTCTTGAATTGAGTTAAAACAATTCTTTTATTAAAACCAATAATTTACTAAACATATGAAGAATTATATATTGATTTTCATTTTAGTAAAGCAGGTATCTTAAATAAGATATACTCTGAATAGTAGAAATTAGTTTTTTTTCAATTTGACAATCATTGTTGCGTCTTCATAAACTGGAATTCTTAATCGATGATTGATTGATATATCAGATCCAAGTCTCATCACCAATTAAAATAAATTCAGTCTATTAGATGTGATGAAATGTCAAGGATCTGGAAAAAGAGAAAGATTTACTTTGTAAAAGGAATTACATACAGTTCCTGGAACAATCCTATGCTGAGTGGTTCGCCCATCCTCTTCGTTGGTAATTGTATTTTCTTACTAGTATCAAAATTCTACCTTCCTAATTGCATTTGACAGCCGCCAGTTGACTCCAACGTTCAGTTGCTATCGGAACGCTGTTAGTTTCACCACAAGATGAATGTCTTTCGCATGTTTCAGGTAAGATTTGTCTTTTTTCATTAGACAATCATACCTCTGAGTACCAATGGAATCTTTACCCCCCGTTATTTCATTGGTGGTAATTCGTCTGTTAACAGATTATTTTTCTTCAATATTTATTTTTAGGTATTGGATTAGTATCAGTATATTTTTTTTTATACTTGCCTACGATATAAAATAGTGTTAATTACGTTTTTGGAACAGATTGTTAGTTTTCAGAAATAATCTACTAACGAAATGCAACTTATAACCTTCATGTAATTCTATCACTAGTTATTAAAAAGGTTATTTCTCTCCAATATTTATTTTTTGGTATTGGATTAGTATAAGTATATTGTTTTAATTATTTCTAATACTTGCTACGATATATAAGTGTTAATTAAATTTTTGGAACAGATTGTTATTTTTCAGAAATAATTTGCTAACCTAATCCAACTTATAATCTTCATGTAACTCTATCACTAGTAACTAAAAACGTTTTATAATCATTTTAATGCAAGAGCAAAAAAAAAGGCCTTTGCACTTTTCCCAATTTTCGCTGAGAGCCTCTTTGGTACTAATTCACAAGTGTCACTCCGACAAAACGGTAGGCGTATGTACTTTCCTATAAACAGTGAGGAAATGGTCGATAATAAGGGAATGAAGCTCTGGATAACAAAATTTTGCTACCATAAAGCAAAGATAAATTTAAAGATTATTGATTGACCGTGTGTATAGATAAATGGAATATGGTCCGGGTGCGGTCAAAAACTTCAACCCCATACTGCAATTCCTTCTATCGCCGAAACTAAACACCGACTTAAGAACCGCATTTCCCAGCACAAAACTTCCATCAACTCCTGTAACCCACTTGCATCTAAATTATCAGAACACGCATTAAACCTGAATCATACTTTTAATTTCGACAATCCTTCCATTGCCACTGTCCCCAATCACACCAAACGTTTCATCTCAGAGTCCATTTACATAAATTTGACTGAGAATTCCGTCAATCATAAAGTTGATAAAGACTGCATCTCCCTTATATATCGACACATTTTGAAAATGTAAAAACCTCATAATACTTCTTTTCACTTTTTTCTGCATTTCAGAAGCCCACTTTCGTGTCATATCTTTTATTCTTGTTTATCTAAATTCTCACTTTTTTTTTTTTTATTATTTTTATATTTACTATCCTTCCTGTTTCATTTATATTCATGTATCGTATCTTTTAATTTATATTCATGTGTTACCTTCTTAAGTGTACTTATATTAATTACTTTATTATTAATTTTCTATTATATTTTACACTTTTCTGTATCCCCACTCATTTGGTATATTTTGTTTCTTAATCACTTACACACATTATATCCCATTATTTTTCTATCTGTTTTTTTTATTTTATTTTAATAATATTTCTTCTCCCCCTATTATGTATATTACCATTTATTGTTCACCTAATTTAAATAATTTTTTACTATGTTTACTTTACAAATTATTTTCGTTATTGTGGCATAACTGTCATCCCCACTCCTCCCAATACAAACCGTCGCTCTGTCTTTGACTGCCGTCAAAACAGGTATGCATTCTGTCTCATCATTTGATTTGTATTTTTTTTTCTTTTCTTTTTTCATCTCTTTATTTGTACTTTCTTTAATATTTCTTCTCTTATCTATCTGTTACTATTACCCTTTTCATTTACCAACCTTTAATTTTTCTTATTATATCTTACTTTTCATTTTATGCCCCTGTTATTTTCCACTTATGTTTTTTCTTTTTTTCCTTTTTGTAGCTATAGTGTTTGTATCTTTTTTTAGCCCTGATGAAGCCCTGCAACGTGGGGCGAAACGTTGGCTCAGTAAAATAGTATAATTATATACTATTGAGTTTTTATTTTTTACCGCATCCCGACCATATTCCATTCATAAATTTAAAGAATTTTACGACAAATATTTAACATTAAATTAACTAGTAATATATTAAATACATAAATTCTAATAAAAATTTGGTGCCTATATTAAACTTATTTTATTTACACTGAAAATGTATAATCTAAACGAAAATATTAATCAAAAAGTTTAAAATAATTTTTGGAGGAATGTCTTATTTTATTTACCTAACTGTTTCATAAAATTTCATTCAAGAAATAGTGGAATATCCTTAAATTTATAGCCTTCTTTGACCACGAAAACCAAAACTTTCCTCGTATAATAAATCAACCGGCTTAACACTCCACAATATTTAAATACTGGGAAACTGGACATTTACCTTCCAGTATGTCATTCCCGTTAGTTTTACTGGCTCAGAGACCGACCTGGGAATGATGTGCAATTAGGCTATTAACCAAGAGGGAGTGCCTCACAGAATAAGGTAAACAGCCACAAGGAGACTTTACCGTTACCTTACAGGTAAGTGAGTGTACACCCAACCACCCTTTAGAATTGTGTATTTTTATTCATTCTAATTTAGGTTGGACATACATTTGAAAATGTATCACTTCGTGGTTTAAAATAGAACTTAGAGTGGCAGTTGTGAACCAGTGTCATATTATAGCAATGTATTTTGATTATACCATTTATTATCATGAGAGATAATTGACCGTGGATGACTTATACGAGAAGATGGTTGGGGATGCGGTCTAATTAAAACGTGATTTAAAATGGTCATCTTACTTGGCGGTGAGATCTCAAGCCAACAGGTTCGTTTTATGTTTTATTCTCTTTTTTTCCCTATCTTTATCGCCCCCCCTTCTTTTCTCAATTTTCCTTACCCACGTTATTAGTTATGTTCACCATATATTATTGTTTTCAAAAAAATTTTTTTTTCTATCCTTTTTTTTTTGTTAAACTTTACTTCTATTTTGCCTCTTTATCTATTATTATGGTTACATATATTTTATTTCTCTCAATTTTCTTTTTCTTTACATATTTTAATTTCTAAATTATTAATAAACTAATATATTCATATTTCTTTGCATTATATAACTTCATTTGTATTTTATTCACTTCACACACTCTCATTACTTTATTTTATTAATTCCATTCTGTAAAATTATTTACTTTATGTCACATTTATATGTTATATCTGTTTATATTTTCAGTATTCATTGGTTGTTATCATGTTCTGTTCTTAGCCCAGATGAAGGTTAGAAATTCTAGCAGAAACGTTGGCACGATTAAGTTACTTCAACTTATTTGTGTTTTAATTTGACCGCACCCCCACCCATCTTCTCCTCGTATATAACTTTTATTAGTATGTGATCATAATTTGCCTACTTTACATTACCAACCTAATTTTCATTAAGTGCCACTCAATTATTATTTCGTGTTGAAATTATGATTCTTGTCCTTCAAGTAAATGCACCAATACTATTAAAATAACCACTTTATTGACTTAGGTTAGAGGTAAATTGGAAGTTTACTAAGACTAAAAATGCCGTATGAATTGCAAATCCCTGGCCCGGTAGTTGTAGACTGGGCGTGTCGGCGCCGCTTTGGCCGACCCCCCACGCACAGCTATACCAATGGAATAGTGACGTTAGCATATTCTATCGATATTACTATTTAATTTTTTTTTTTTTATCGTGATCAATCTTCCTCCTAGTTAGTTAAGCACTAAGGAAACAAGTTGAGACTTTATAAATAATAGGATTTGAATTTAACTTTGTTTTTTTCAAGAGAATCTTGATTCAGGATATCTTCACCTACAGTGCATTTATTGAAATGCATATAGGATACTGCGAACATTGTTATTAAACACACATCACCCATACCTCGGAGAAACAAGGCCCACCACACCGAATTGGTTACATATAATTTAAATGTTTTTTAGGAAATACGATTTCCTTATCAGACTGCTAATTGGTTGCTCATTAAGCTATACACTCTTTTATATTTTCAGTAAGAAATTGTATTTTGTCTAGACGAGTTGTAAAGTAGCTGATATTAAAAGTATTTATCATAAAGGATCCAACCCGACTATATTCGTCATTATATCGAAACCAATTTTGAAGAAAAAAGAACTTTACTGAAAGGTATGGTGAAAAACAGTTTAATATTTGATAATCACGTTGGAGGAAAATGGCGAAATGATTTCAACTAAAGTATACTTCTAATAAAGTTATATTTTAGGGGGCTTAAGGCGCAGTGTGTTTTAGGGGGGGGAGAGGTAAAAGTAAATTCTAGGGGTATGTGGAATGATGTAGCAATTTTTGAAGAAACAATAATTGTGCTGAAAATTATTTTGTATTTATTTAATATTTACAACTGTATTTACATAATAATACATCTTAGTAAATTTGATGTAATATCATGATATGATACATGCATGTAGAGAAAGTACCTGTGGGTAGGACGTGAGGAATTCGGATGTTTAATGAAGTCCCAAACCTCAACTCCAAATGTTTAGATTAGCATTATTATAGTCATGAAGATCTTTCTTTTGTAATGAATTGGAAGTTTAGACCGTTGGTCAAGTAAGTGCTGTAATAGTCGGAATCGAAGAACAGTTTCCTGTCTTTACAAGGTTGCGTGAGTATTTCAAGTTAATCGTTTGTCCAGATGTAGTCCATGTAATAAGTTATTTGTTACGTTATGATTTGGAAAAGTAAATTCTATAATAAAAAGGATTTATTTATTTTGTTGTTGACGCTTTTTTTTTTTTTTTTATTAAAAAAAAAGAATATGCTATTGTCGTTTAATATAATTGTTACAGGTTGTTTTGTTGAATAATCTCATGTTTTTTTTACTTCGTGAAAATCCCGCATCTGCTGATATGGATTAATCGATCGAATTCCTGATCAAAGAGTTTTTTTGTTTTTTCTGACGTTATTGTATTGACTATATGTTTTTAAATTACTGAGGCATAATAGTAATGTAAACTAACAGGTGTTCCTTTTAACACTTTGTTCCCAAACCCCTGAGGAGTACCTCAAGGTGCTTTTCAGTTGCAAGTTGCCCAGGACCACCACTGGCGCCTCTAAATTATCCTTGTCCTAATCCTGAGGGTTGGGCCCACCTGGTTGGAACCTCTAACTGTGCTGGGGGTCTCCAAGAAACCAGCTTTAATTCCAGGTGACATAGTGGAAAATATATCTTTTTTCCAACCCTGAGATAACTTTTTCAATATAAAAATAAAACGAAAAAAAAAAACCGAAACAAATTTCATTTGTCTTAAACATAATTGGTATGTAGTCAATTTGTAAGTTGCGAAAAGAGTACTGTTTAAAGTTTAAATGTTAATAAAAATTATTTTTGAGAAATATAAATAATTTAAATATTCTAGGGGATTTTAAGGATAAAAAAAATGAATTATGACGTCACAGAAATGTTGGGGCGGGAAGGGGGGATTGTCATCATCCCCTTTCCAAACCCCCAAAAGTTAAGAAATTAAAAACTATTATTATACCATTATAATACCTCTTTAAAAAGTCAGTTTTCCAAAAATGGTTAAACAAAAGGGGAAACTCTGTGAATACCCATCTTATCCTTCTGGTATGTTGGGAAATCCTATCTAAATTTCGGGAAATTTAATTGTATTAGTTTAAATAGTTTTTAAGTTTTTACTTTACTTTTGACTGACGAAGAACCATATCAGTTTGTAGTTTTATATTAATTTGTGTAATATCTAGTTTATTTTTTGTGTTAACAAAGAGTAAAACTTTTTTTAATAAAAAAAATTTGTAGTTGTTTTTCGATAAAATATTAATTTTTATTAACAAGAAAAAAATTAAATGAAAAAACAAAAACAAAAAGTAAAAAGAATCGAACAGAGGATCGATTCTCTGCAATAAAGAGAGAATCGTTATGATTCGATTTAATTGACAGAATCAAACTTCCCGTTTCTATTTCAAGTATTATTGTGGTATATAAACCTTGTCCTGGAGGGCAGAAAGCTTTAAAAGATTAATTATTCCGAAGATAAATGGAAGAAACATCAGCAATTTTACAACTTTTAACTCTTAAAGCTTTGAGAGGAGAAATCTGCCATTTCATTATAAATACCGATTAACACCAGCTATGGTATAAAGTTGCTGTCCATATCATCCAATTATGACTTGCACCTACTAACGATAAGTCGACCAGTGACTCATAAAGACCTGATACTAAAAATCTTTTGGCTCTTGAACACCCTAAACATTAATTAAACAGACGTGCTACTTAAATTGAAGCACAATTTGTAGTTGAACGCATAAGTTATCAATTTGTTTGTGAAATCACTACTAGACACAAATAGGACGTTTGGTTTTTGTTTGAAAAATTTGGAAAAAAAAAATCATATAAAGCACAATTTCACAAAAACATTAGTTGGATTCTCAAAACTATTCAATTTTCAAGAACAATTTTATTATTTAAGTAAAAAAGAAGATAGGTGTAAGAAAGTAGCCCCTTATTGTGTATAAATTATTCTATTATCATTTAATAAATTTTATTATACCGATTTAATATGTTTTTTAACAGATAACATATTTTTTTGTTTTAAGATCCATTATTGGTATTATATAATGTTCTTCTTCAAAGTTCAGTCTGTATGTGTGGTTTGAAATAACACGCAAAACACTTATTGCCGCTAATTGTGCCAGGTTGTATTATTCAATAAAAACTATCTTATTAGAAACATTTTCTGAGAATTTATTAAAACATACACTGGGAAACACCGGGTACTCAAACGGAGAATGACACGCATCGAGTGCTCTTACGAAATTACTATCTGCACGAACTTTGCACATTGTCTTCTTTCCTGCAATCTTATCCAAGTTATTGAATTAAGTTTTATACATTATTGTACTTTGATTTATTAGAATAATGATTTTATTTTTCACCAAATCATCTTTCTCCCTTAAATTAATTTAATTATTTTTTTCTATATTAGTCAAAACAGCAGATCTTTAGTGGATCTAATCTTGATTGTTCATCAAACGTATTTTAATTACACATAACTACATTTTAAAAGAAATAATCAAGTACATCGTAATCCTAATTCTAACAGTTCCTATCTAAATTTTTGATTTAAAGTTAAGTTCGATTTAAATTTGATCTATTTATTATCTGCTGGTACTTAATTGAGGAATAATAGATAACAAATGCAAGTAGTGGTGCATAATGAATGCATAATTTAAGGTTCATCTAAATCTTTTGATACTTAAAATAAAAAATGTAGCTATTATTAATTTGGAAATAATGTCGCTCATTCCGGTGGCCACCCAGGACTCTTTTGTGAGTCACATAAATCAGATAATCTCGAATCCTCATCTCATTCTTTTTTAGCGAGTCAGAGAGGAACTCAAGATATACTCTCCCCCCTCTTCTACCATATCATTATTTTGTATATTGATGTGAGTCAAATGATGTAGATTATTAGAATAAACCCACGCCCGAACGCGTTCTGTCATCACTACTTCATGAAGAGTCAGTTAAGTAGCTCTTTCTTTAGGACTAACAAGGTCCATTCTGTCTTATGTTCAGGCAAATATTATGACATTTAATTCTTGATTATTAATTATTTAATTAAATGAATTTTTATAACGCATTTGTTTACCATGAAGATTCCCTTAATTAAGCTACTGATCAATCGTGTCTTTCACATCTCTTATTAACTGAACCTTCATTCCGAGGATTGTGTCTAAAGGGGATTTAATAAATTTTAGTTTACTTATCGATCAACCTCAAATTGGGTAAAAATGATTTGATTAGATCAAGTAATGATTTTCAAATCCGTTGGTTGAAGAAAATGTAGTGCTTTTGACAAAAACATTCACTTGAACCTTTCGCCTGAAATAAAACTTCCCCAGCATTTCATCCCCAATGAATTGTACTACAACAAAATATATGAAATACAAAAAGATTATATTCTAAATTTTATGAATATTGGATTAAGCTTTTAAATAAAATTTTACGTTAGTTAGAGACGTAGACAATTTTTGTTAAAAACCATTAAACTAGAAGGCTTGTAATAAATAAAAATGAATTTAAGTTAATAAAGTGCAACTAGTGATGCGGCGAGAGGGATGCGCTGCTGGGATCTTATGAGCTCTGCTCTGCTCCTCACACGTGGGGGATAGAGTGGGCTCAGGGATCCTCAAGTCGATTGTGTAAATATTAGGGGTATTCATAATATTTAGTTTAACATGTTAAAGCGTATTAAATGGAAAAACTTATAGTAAATGGAGAAATATTTCCTTCTTTTGCTATGTATATAACATGTAGCATGGCTGAGAGTCTGTTAAATGGAAAATGACGTCACGAAACAGACCAGCTGAGCTTGTTAGCATTTTATTTGCTGTCGTGTTAGGTTACTTATTCGTAGTTTGTGTTTTGTTTTTTTCTTTTGTCCGAAAAAAAATATAATCAGCAGCCAAACTTTTACACTTTCACTTTTCACTTAATTTAGGCATGTTGTAATAAATTACTGTAATCAAGACTTAGAAGTAAACAATAACATTAAGTTTAAGGAAGGAAAGGTTACTAAACCAACGTGGTGTGAAACGATGGATAACAGTAAATAGTTTTATTCTACTATTTGGTACCTTTATTGACTGCCATTCGGACTATCTTCCTAAATAAGGGGGATTCATGATCTTTAGTTTAACATGTTAAATGAAAGAACTTATGTTAAATGGAGAAATATTTTCTTCTTTTACCACATTAAAAGCGATATAACATATAACATGGTTGAGAATCTGTTACTAGGTCTATTAAATGGAGATTGACGTCACGCAACAGTCCAACTGAGCTCGTCACATTTGGTTTGTTGTCTTAGGTTACTTGCTCGTTGTTCGTGTTTTGACTTTGTTAATATTATTTAGGATGTTTTTTAAACTAATAAAGCTAAAGCAATGGATAACAATAATAATAATGTAATCACAATTGTCAATTCGTTCATCTTGATTTTTTTCTTCACAAGTTGGAAGATCAACAAGACACTCAGTAGCCAAACTTTCGCTTTTCACTCAATATAGGCATGTTTTAATAAATTACTTTAATCAAAACTTAGAAGTAAAGAACAACATGAAGTTTTGGAAGGAAAGGTTACTAAACAAATGCATAAATAAATAAATGCATTTATCATTTGACATGACTTTAAATAGGGCTGCTCACAATGCTATACTTATAAAATTTAACATGGTAAAATATTTTACATTTAACACAATATCATGAATTGTATGTAGAAGTTTAAATGTGACTAGAGATTCTTTTATTTTTATCATTAATTTATTTATTTATTTTTTCATGTAAATAGTTTAATGTTAATTTTCTTTATCCTTCTATTTGTATATATGTTAAGAGAGATTTTATGTACTTTTTTTTCATTTATTCGTTTATTTATTTTTCATTCTTATTTATTTTAGTAAGCATTGCATTTATCACTTATTACCTATTACCCACAACGGTGTGGCAGATTGTAATATCCATCAATAAATAAAGTTCGAATAAAAAAAAAAAAATTTATTAAAGTAACGAAATAGGTTTTTTTATTGTTTAGTTTTTCATTCATAAACTCTTTGATATTAGAAATTAAACAACAATAAATATTGCATTGAATGAACAACTTATTATTTCGGTCAATCATTATGTCGTAAAAGGGAAACCTTGTAAAAAGTTAAAATAAAAGAAATAAAAAAAAACATAAAAATATACATCGAAATTATAATTAGTAATGTAATAATTCAGCCAAGTTTCACAAACCACCTGATCAGGTTTTGTGTGGATTTCATCAGACCAACTCTTGAAGCTCAAAGAACAATAGGAGTAGGTGCTTGAGGACCATAACATAATTTATCAAATTATTACGTTATGATACTCATTAGATCCATTATTTAATGTTTTTTAATTTGTTTTATTATACATTTTTTATTAGGATCCACCAGTTAGGAGTTATATGCGAATAATTGAAAGATTGGCCTAAAGTTTCTTTTTTATTATTTGATAACTCATTAACAGTAAATTGAGTAACTGTTCTAGGACCGCCAGAAGTACTTTTCCACGGGTAGTGTGGTGGAAAATATTTTTTTAAATTATTCGCATATATATATTTTCTGTTGGTTGGTTCGTTTTCGCATCGGAATCCTGTACATTTACTATAAAGGCTCGGATATGTGGTTTTAGCTCCTGTGGACTTGTGCCCTGCCACATACTTTGTTGACTCGAATGATTGGCAATGCCGAGTAAGCTATTAGAAACTGACGACAGTGATCACGCTGAGAGACAAAGCGAGGCAGCCGAAGGAAGACAAACAAGCGTGGACGTAGACGCGAACCGCAGATAAGGGGGCTATCTGGGACCTCCCGGGGGTCAGCAAACTGGAAATATCTGGATGTGGGGTCCTGATCCCTCCTTATCGGGCTATTTACCAGGCTAATACTCCCCGTCGTGGATAAACAATATCTACGGTCCCATCTCTTTCGAGGACACCTATATCAACACTCCATCTTTACTTTTCCTTGTTCTTATATTCTATTAGACGCTAAGCTATGCACTTCTGGAGTGCATCGACTTATCTACATTGTTATGTACGAATATTTGAATAAAACCTCTAATTAAAATTGAAGGCTGCATGTGTTATTATTATAACGACTTTTTTGTATTACTAATAATTATTTGCTACTTTAGTTTTACCAGTGCCATCGTCATAAACCTAGGCTGTCTCATCGTACAGTATATCCAAATAATATTCCATACCTTTGGATTCATCAGGACCTGCTTCTAATAATAGTATATACAAGAGTAGTACAAGAGCCCTAGAGGAGAACAAAGGCTATTATTTCACCACAATTTTTGATTACTTAATTGAAAACTATGTATAATTAATAGTCACAATTGATGAGTCTGCCAAGTATAGGTCTCTCTCTACCTATGAATAAAAAAAAAGGCAGCTGTTTCAAAACGTTAAAAATAATTAATTTTTTATTAATTATCATAAAAACTTCCAACAACAATAGAAAATCTAAGAGAGCATTATTAAAAGTAAAGTAAATTTGCTAAAATTTAAGCCCGTTCCATAGTTCTCGAGATACAGCTTTTTAAAAAGCAACATTTCATAAAAATGTTTTATGGAACGTACTGAAAGATCAGGACAACTATAAATCAATTTATTTTAGAAAATATCATGAAAACTACTATTCCTACGAAGGTAAAGGTCATAAACTACTTTATAGTACATTAAATTAGCTTAAATTTATTGCTAATAGACACCTATACCTCACATAGTTTCTGAGATATAGATTTCTCAAAATAAATTAACGAACTACTAATCTTTCTGTACATTTTTAAGAAATGTTGCTTTTTAAAAAACAATTTCTCGAGAACTATTGACCATAAATTAGGGCTTTAATTTTAGAAAATTTACTCATGTTCTTTTCTATTGTTTTGGTAGTTATAAGATATAGAGCTCAAAATAAAAAAATTATGTTTTTTTAAGGCTTTGAATCAGGCGCCATATTTTATCCCCCTTACCTATACTTGGCAGACTCATCAGTTTTGACTAGTAATTATACATAGTTTTCATTAATGTAACCAAAAATTTGTGTTACTGCCTTTTTTTCTTCCCGGTTCTTGTGCTATGAAAACTATTTCTCTAAGACATTGTTTGGTTTTTATAGTTCTTTTTTCGTATATTTTTGATAAATCAAAAGTCTAGGTAAATCAAAGTGTGTGTATAATTTTTTTTTTTTTTGTTGCCATTTTGATTTTTAAACATTAAAAAAATACTGTTTTGTGTGGTATCAATTTACAGAAAATATGGTCTCAAAATTCATAAGTTGAGGATAGATCTGATGTAATTCAAACAAAATGTTTCGATTTCTTATCATATCCCTAATGTCCATATACTTATAACACTAATTGTTTTTTTCAATTTTTTTTTATTCGAAGAATAAAAATTATTTATAAAAATCTTGGTTGCTAAACTTAACAGAAAGGAAGCGAATCGTTTTAATGATGTATTGATAATTTCGTAAATCCAACTACTTATGTCTACTATCTTATATTGAAGTTTTCTGATGAAGAATAAGATTAATTCAATGTGATATTAATAAGTAATAATTAGCACATTCAGGCCATTATATGAAATTGTAATAGTGTCATTGAGGTGCAATGGTTCTAAAGATTGGATTCAAAAGAAATTTGATGGACTATTGTAATTAATTGAATAGATATTAGCAACTTTCGTTCAATAAATCTCAATTTGTTGGAAACGAAGAGTAGTTAGTTGCCTTTCGGTCTTTTCAATGTGCATTCACTTCCCATGTGCAATTTTTGTTCGTTGGTAATATCTTTCTGATATTCTAAAAGTTATACGATTTAAATGATTTTGTTTTTTTCAAAAATCGTATAAAAACCCTTTATCTTGGTATCTATCAATTTACAGAAAAGTTTATAATAAAAAAGATTAAACAATTGGTTTTAAAAAATAAGAATAAATAAAAAAAAATGGAGGCCGAAAAATTAAAAAGGCGAAAATGTTTGCTTATTTATGATTATTAAATTATTTATGTTTTGAAAATAAGTATATATACAAAATAATGTGAAATAGAACCCTCAAGACCGAAAGACAAGAGCTCATAGTTTCCGACTACGTGAAAGTTATTACACAAAAGCTGTACAAGATCTATCCAATTAATTATTAAAAACTAATCAAACTCCTCTCCTATCCAATCCTTACTATCTAAAATTCCTATTGGTGTTGCCATTCATTGATTATATATCTCTTACATGGACTAATGACTTTTATTTTTCGAGAAACTTCAATATGTATATATAGTGTGATTTGTGATACCATGATTACTGCATTAAAATGATTTGTTGCCCCTCTGTTATGCTGAGCAACCAAAATTAAAATTAAAAGTTTATGCATTTTTTATGACAATAAAAAAAGAAATTAATTTCATGTTATAATTTCACGTACATGAGGGATATGAAAAATAAAGCTTCAGAATCATCAAAACTCTTCAATTTAGGTTCGAATCATTAATATACTAAGATGACGTAATAATGAATTCTATTCATTAATATCTGGAATATGAAGATCAAATTCTTCCACATTAATATGCTTGTTCATGTGCTTTCATGAGCTTCCTATTTCTTATAAATCCATTAGAATGTCCTAACCGAACAAATGTTATTCTATTCATCATCATCGTCATCATCATCAAAATCATTATTAGACGTTTTTGGTTGATTCTTTTGTTACAAGTAAGAGTATATGATGACTACCATTGTATAGTTTCGTCAGATTAGTTGTTTAAAAATTTTAATTTGTCATTTTAGGTAGTTTCTCAAGACCATGTGCCATTTACCTCTTACTTATGGGTTCATCATTAGCTGAAGTTATTGCCCTCATACCTGCGAAGGGTAGGTTATACTTTCTGGAGATAACTGTGTAAGTTGTCAACATTTCTGTAAGGATTACCTTTCTTTCCTGGTACGGGTACACTTTGGGAGGTCATTACCTAAAATGGTATTCTCTAAAATTTTCGAAGAAAAATATCAATTTAAATAACTCATCGTTGTACTTATAATTCTATTACTGTGGGGATTTATAATGAGTGCGTAACTCCGATATTGATTAAAAATTCGCTTCTATACAACTTTCAATTTTTTGTCTTATAATAAAAAGAATCTGTCACTGTTTTGGCTCAGTAATTGCTTATCGCCCTGTTATCGTAAGTGATCACAGAATTTGATTTGAATTCATAATTTCGATAAATGGTCAGACAAATAAAAACAGATTAACAAGGTCCGATTCGCAATTCCTATTATTAGATATTTTTGCTAACTTATACATCATTCATGTTCGCCGCCTTACATAAGTCGGTAGATATTTGTGTATCTAAGAATCAACCAAAAACCTCAAATATCATTATTAGAGGTTTTTGGTTGATTCTTTAGTTACAAGTAGGAGTATATGATGACTACCAGTGTATAGTTTCGTCAGATTAGTTGTTTAAATAATACCTTTATTTAAGTGGTTGTTAAAAAATGTGAAGTAATATAGATATGATATGAAGTAAATTATATTAAAATAAAATAAATGAAATTAATGATAAATTAGTGGACTAATAAGAAGTTAACTAAATTGTCACACAATTTTAAATAATTTTAAGATGATTATTCATAAATTAATTTAAATATTATATTATTCTAATCCGTTGAGGGGAATCCCGATGATGTAAATTGTAATTGCTATAGGAGATTGTGATTTTAATTAATAAATCATTATCGGAAGTAAAATTTTACCAGAATATTTATTATTTATGAAATGGGTGCTTTCAATAACTGTACTCGTTTTATAAATATATTTATAATATATTGTATAAATACCTATAAAAATATATCACAAATTGTCTTATATGGTCATCTTAAATTTTTATCGTTGAAAAAAGGTATTCTAATTTTTTCTTCAATTACTTTTTATGTAAACTCAACAGAAAAATAACGGACACAAAATATATTTAATTTTAATTTGTAATCATCATTAATGAGTAATTTGTTTAGTATAGAATAGACTTAGACTGAGTGCATTGAAATAATTCTTTAAGGATCAATATGGCAACGGATAATTGCTCATTTGTCTTGAGACTGCTTTACCGGATTCAACTGTTTTTGATCCTTTTATCATTCTTAACTGGATATTGAAAAAGTCCTATATGGTTCTCGAATGAATACATAGACCTAGAAAATATTTAAACGTCTGATGCATTGGGCGAACATCCATCTTTGTCCGGACATCACATAGTAAGAGCCGGCCGGGAAGATAAAAATACAGTTATTTCACCCCAATTTTTTTTTACTTTATTAATTTTCCATTCGGAGCTTTATATCTTTAAAACCACCAACAACAATAGAAAATCTAAGAGGTCATTTAAAAGAGAGTAAATTTTCTAAAATGTTAGCCCTAATAGAGCTATTTACGTTCAATAGTTCTCGAGATATTGCTTTTTAAAAAGCAACATTTCATAAAAATGTACTGAAAGATTAATAGTTAGTTAATTTATTTTGAGAAATCTATATCTTAGGAACTATGCGATCTATAGGTGTCTATTAGCACTCAAATTAAAGCTAAATTTAACGCACTATAAAGTTGTTAATGACCTTTACCTCCGTAGGAATTGTAGTTTTCATGATATTTGCTATAATAAATTGATTTATAGTTATTCAGGCAATGAGTTTGATTTATGAAAAACTTTATTTCAGAAACCATTGGACGTACAGATGCCTGTTAGGACTGAGTTAAATTTACTATAAAATAATTATAACGTTTATCTTTGTAGGAGTAGTAGTTCTTATAATATTTGACAAGATAACTTCACAAAATGTTAATTTCTAGTTGTTCATATTTAATGTTTAATTTTTGAATAAATATATCCTTAGCCCCTTAAGACGCACATATGTCTTCCAGCACTCAAAATAAAGGAAATTTAACCTACTATAAAGTAGTTTATGACACTTATCTTCGTAGGGGTTGTAGTTTTGATCATATTCGCGTATGAATATAAATTTGGCAAATAATAATTTGTCCGAATAACTTTAAATCAATTTATTTTAGCAAACATTATGAAAACTACTACTCCTAGGAGGATAAACGTCATAAATTACTTTATAGCCTATTAAACTATCTTCACTTTGAGCGCTAATATACATCTGTACGTCAAATGATTTTTGAGATGTAAATTTTTCAAAATAAATTAACTAACTACTAATCTTTCAGTACGTTCCATACATTTTTATGAAATGTTGCTTTTTTAAAAGCAATATCTCGAGAACTATTGAACTTTAATAGCTTTATTAGGGCTTAAATTTTAGAAAATTTACTCAACCTTTGCGGATGTTCTCTTACAATTTCTATTGTTGTTGGTAGTTTTAAAGATATAGAGCTCCGAATAAAAATTAATTATTTTTAACTTTTTGAAACAGTCGCCATTTTTTATTCCCCTTACGTATATTTGGGAGACTCATCAACTTTGACTAGTAATTATACAAAGTTTTCATTAAAGTAATCAAAAATTGGGGTGAAATAACTTTTTTTTTTCTTTTCTTGGGCTCTTGTACTAATACGGCTCAGAATAAGGCCCCACACGAAGGATGTCCAAGCTAGTCAGGTGTTCTAGACAGAGTATAGAGACCTAAAGAGAAAAACATCTATTTCTCATTTTTATCGTTCATAGAGTATTTTTTTCTATCATCACCATTTTTTAATTTGCTCAATAAATTATTTTCAATTAGCGATTTTTAGGAGGAATTATTTATGTTTGGTAGACTTTGTTTACATAATCTTAAAAGGAACTGATTCATATCACCAACCAAAAAAGTAGGCATCGTTATCCTCCTTCTGGTGACTTAATTATTAAACTAATTTATTTTTAATCGTTATATCTACCAAGCCTGGTTGGATTATGACACTTTACCGTGGAAGAGGAAGTAATAGCTGTATTCGGGGAGGCATCCTTTATAAAAAAGAACGTGATGTAAATAAATAATTTAAAAAAAAATGTATTTATCATTTTTATCGTTCATAGAGTTTTTTTTTTATCATCTCACTTTCATAGTTTTCATCTGTAAATTATTTACAATTAGCAATTTTTAGACGTAATCATTCAAGTACGGTTGACTTTGTTTATATAGCCTAAAAAGGAACTGATTTATATCACCAACCAAAAAAAAAAAAAAAAATCATTGTGTTACTAGGTTTTTTCTCTCCCAAGAATCTATTATTGAAACATTTTTATTATCTTTATATTTTCCTTTCATATATTTTAATTGCTAAAACACTATCGAATGAGTCAGACCAAGAAACCTGGGGCTTGAGAAGATTTATGTTGTGATTATTCGTGATGATAAACTGGCATTCTTTACTTAAGATAATTATTTTTGTAATATATAATGCTCATAATTATTTTGCTATCTCGTTCCACTCTAAGTAAAAAGTATACATCTGAAAAGTTCACGTTTAATTTCTTTTACTTGCTTTATTTTCGTTGTAATTTTCGAGATACTTATTGTTGATACAAAACATATAGTAAATTAATAATGGTTAAATTTTGAGTAATCAAGGTTTTATAAATGTCATAATGTTAGATGTCAACCGGCGTGACTTGGCTTATTTTAAACTTTACTACGAAATTTTCTTATATTTGATGACATAGGTTTAGATTCCTTGTATAGACAATGTCATGGCATAGACAAAATTGAAAGACTAGTGTTGCGGCCAACATATGATCGGTAATCGACTACGTGACATATGATATAAAAAACAAAACAAATCC
>NW_027108122.1:2072490-2082092 GCF_000696795.3 Halyomorpha halys | reverse complement strand
ATTAAAACATGTACTTCTCAAGGGCGAGGTATTGCAAAAGACCCTGAAAAATTATTCGTATTCAAAGGTATGTACTCAGAACTGAGACCTTGTTACACTTCCTTTTGCGAGACCTACGATTCCCTTAAAGATCTGTGCTCCGAATCAAATGTTTCAGACCTCTTTCCAAACAAAGAAGATCTTTCCCTCTTTAAATCCGTGCAGGAATATTATTATGAAGGTCTTGGCATTTATGAACATTACATGAACCCCACTCCTGTGGGTCCTCTAGCCTCTGCAGCCTTAAAGGCTCATATCAATTATCTTCACTCAGTATCACAAGTCAATCTTTCCTCGCCAATGACAGCCAAGACCCATACTAGTCCTCATTCTACCAACAATAGTACAATTACAAAGTGTCCAAGCTTTAAGAGAGTCCTCAATAACCCTCGTCATAATTTAGGTACAGTTGAAGGAACACTTCAGCCAACCTGTAATTCAAAAGATCTTCCTCAAAACTCTGGAGTCGCAGGCATACCTCCGTGTTCCAATTCTACATGCCATTCTAGTTCCTTGGGCCTTTGTAATAAATTTATAAATTCATCAGTGGTACAACACAAAAAACATTCTGTCGGTTCAGTTGTGCCAGAGCCACTTATTGACATTTCGTTGGAAGTTACCTCCATAAAAACTAACTCTCAACAGCTACCCTCTTCTATGGGGTCTCCTAGCAATCCTCATGGTCCTACTGGGCTCCAAGAGCCTGAATCACTAAGGTCAGATCGTTCCGCTACATCTGATCCTAATAAATGTAACGACATTTCGTTAGAAAATATTTTCGTCCAAGACGAAACTCCAGAATCAAAACGCCCAGCTGCGTCAGATTCTAGTTACGCTAGCGACATTTCGCTAGTATATAATCTTCCATTTCCCTCACAATTGCGGCGCACCTCCAAGACGTCCCCAATTAGTGGTCAACCTGAACCTACCCGCCTGTCTCAGCCTGAAATCCTAAAATCTAATCAGCCTACTCCACTAAATACTAATAAAACCAATGACATTTCGTTCAATGTTACCTTTATACAAAATCACTCACAGCACTTATCCTCTTCTGTGAGATCTCCAGGCAGTTCGCTTGCTCCTTCCGAGCTCCATGAGCTTGATCCATTGAGATCAGATCGTTCAGCTTCTTTTTAATATTTTTAAAGATTTTTTTTAAAAGCACTCGAAAACACATGAGGACATCGAAAACACATGAGCACACTTAATGGATAGTGCAAATCATCTTGTAGAAAAAAGGAAAAAACTCATTTCTCGCGTAAAATTGGCTCCGAGTGCAATTTTTGTAATCTATGATCAATTCACCTAGATATGTTCACATTTTTATAAGAGTTTGTATGTTAGTTTTTGTAATGTAGGTCTTTAATCTAGCGAGGTCCCGGGCACTTTAGGATACGGGCCCTCAAAAATATATTTTTTTGTTTATTTTATTTTATACCAGATCGGCCTGGTGGGCCTTACATGGTTGATATAACCGTTATATTATATATATATTTTTTAACAGTTGATTATGGGGGGTATAGTCTTGTACAAAGACACCCCTAACTACAATGTTGTTATTAAAAGAAAAAAATAATAAAGTAAATAGATAAGAATAATGCTTCTTAATAAAAGAGGAAAGTAAAATTAATAACAAAAAATAATGATATTGGTACACTTAAATAAAACAAACAATTCCCCTCTGATAGTAAAAAGAAACAAGTTAATTTGAAAAAGGGACGAGAAAAAAAAAATGAATAAATAAAATGAGTAATAATAATAAGTAAAATAGAGGTAGTGTCAAAAATATAAATAGAGCCCTACAAACTTTTTATTATCAATAGAATTAAACGTCGTACTAGTAAAAATCGCTATCTATTTAATGTTTGATACCAACATTGTAATATTACTTGGTCAATCATATTTTCCAGGAAAGCTCTTTCTATCGTACTGATTTAAAAAGATACGGAACAGGAACATGTCATATAACATATCAGTCACTCTAACTGTCAACGAAAGTAGAATAAAGTCGGCAGTGATTTTTTTTTTAAACAAATAATAAGTTAAACAAAATTTAGGCCTTTGATTTAAACTCTTATAGTTTTTAAAATTTAAGATTTTACAATCTTAAGCAGAGTAGTAAACATTTAAAATATATCAAAAATCATATAATCTAAAAAAAAAAATAAAATATAAAAAATGAAGATACGTTGTTAAATGATAAAAAGGCATTGATGATCCTTTGATGTTACACCTTAAAATCCTAACAAAAATCAAATTTTATATTTGAAAAGTTACAAGTTTAAATAAAATTTCAAATGTAATAGAGATAATTATCTCGATTTTTTTTTAAGGGGATAATCATGAATTACTTATTCAAAGTAATTTTTTTTTAAAAAAAAAACTGTTATAGTACTTCTCAGTACATTTATCGATTTTATAGTTTTAATTTTTCGACCAGAGAAGTTATGGGACTGTATGGATCTCTGGCCCCTGAATCCCATAGTGGGGGTATTCATGATCTTTGGTTTAACATGTTAAAGCGTGTTAAATGGAAAAACTCATGTTAAATCGAAAAAAATTGCCTTATTTTACCGTGGTTAAACGAAATAACATTTAACATGGCTGAGAGTCTGTTACTTGGTCTGTTAAATGGATAATGACGTCACACGATAGACCAGTTGAGATCGCCGCCATTTTTGTTGTTGTGACAGCTCAGTTTTTTCGTGTGTTTGTGGTATTCATATCCCTGTTATTAAACCAGAATGGATAATTTTAATGATACATTTGAGAAAAAAAACTGTAAAAAAAACAATGTAATTTCATTCTATCTGAAAATTTGTAAATGCCAAATAAAAATCTCACTATATGAACCATGTAATTATTCTTAGGGGACATATGTCCCAGAATAAAGTTATTTTTTCATTTCATTTCATAAGCTAAACTTTTACACAAATTCCACTTTTCACTCACTCTAGACATGTTGTAATTAATTACTTAAATCAAAACTGAAGTAAACAATAACATGAGGGTCTGGAAGGAAGGTTATAAACATAAAGGCTTATACAACAAGTTGCTGAGTAAATACGCTAGGGGTTCTTATGCATTTAACGTTTAACATGATTCAAATAGGGCTGCTCACAATCTTATAGTTATAACATTTAACATGGTAAAACATTTAACATTTAACACAACATCATGAATACTCCTAGTATAGAGTTGGCTCTGTTTTCCATTGAGTGGATTCACATTCTTCCTCTTCGTCGCTCGTCTTGTGTTTTCTCGTTGAAAGCCTAAATAACTAATTATTCCAGAACGCTCTCCAGTTCCTCTACAATCGTGGTAATTCAAAGAATATAGCAAAAAAAAAAGTTTGTAAATACATCTGTTGAAGTGCCAAGTGTCTTAGGTTTGCCTAGCTGTGTATTTTACATTTCAATTAACAAAAACAACTCATAGTCAATTCTCATATAGGCCCAAATCAACTGTTAAGTTAAATTAGCTACATCTAGTTCTAGATGACAACCATTTAACATAACTAAAAAATTACTTGATTGAATGTCTGATTAAGAAAACAGTTATGTCTGGCTGACCAACAATTCATTATTTTATGATAGCCAGAACTTAGTGTTAGTTAGTCGCTTTGTTTGATTACTATATTTTTTAAACATTAAACATAAATAATCCAAAGAGTAAAAACGTTATATTTAATAATTCTTTTATTTTTAAAATAATGTTCCCTATTGAGAAAACAGTCCGAAAAAAAAATACAAGTACTCTCATGTCTCTACCCCAATTACTTACTCTATATATTTAAACACAAACACTTATCCAACTATAATAATAAATAAAACATTAATATTTCTGTAATAAAAGATAAATGGTAATTTAAAATAAAAACTAAGAATGAAAGAGAACTGAACTGTTTGTTTTTTTTTATTTATAATTTGTTAGAACCGCTTGCATGCAAAAAATAAAGGCATTTATATCTTCATTTTATTTAAACTTATATAATTTTTTTTTAAATTATTTAGATGTATAAATTGCTTATATGTCTTTGATCTATTCTGTTCGCCGCCGCGTCCCATCGCTCCTCGCCTAACCCCTATCCCTTTAACTTGGGCTGAACCAAAACATAATCGATCTCATATTTGTGTATGATTTCACACGAATTCGACGTATTTTTAGGATGGTAGTCAAGAGTCAAGGCGAGAGCCTTAAAAGGTTTGGTCATAAAATATCTTCTCCCGAGGGTTTTTCAGGTAATGATATTTAGAGGAAGTAAGAGACGGCAAATATCAAGCAGTGCCAAAATTAAAAGTTGTAAATATCATGTTAGGTTGAAGTAGCCCTCGAATTCCTTTCTCCAGGTAAGAACAATTAGGTCTCTTGACGTTTAATATGTTTTATGATGTATGGTGGAGTATTCTGTATTTCACTTTAGTTTTCGGTTGCTTTAAATTTCTTTTTTCAAATATTATTAACCAGAAAAAAGTGTAAACAGTAAATACTGTTGTTATATTGTTAAAAATCTTCTTAAAGCATTTAATGATCATAATATAAGTAATAACGATAATTTTAGATATTGGAGAAAACAATCAAGACTAAGTCATTGTCTTGTTTTAATTAGATATTTTTGCGTTTTGGCCCAATCGTGTTGGCCTTCATCAGGGTTTATATTGAAACATAAATTGCAAGGGATACTAAAAATTGTAATCAAGTGATTACTAATAATGAAAATTAAAATGTATAAATGAATCAAACATCTGCAATAATATATGATGGATACAGGGAAGTATCAATGTATAATGATAGCAGATAAAGGATAAAGGCAATTGATAATGGTAGCATCTTTATCAATATACAATATCTGCTGTCGAAATATATTGTTATTCACATATACCCACTACAGATTATTGCATATATTTGCATCACATATATTTTTATTATTAATACTCCCTTTATTAATATTATTTGTATCTCTTATCTCTTCCAATATATGTTGATCGTTGCTCACATGACTGGTTTGAAACGTCGTGTATCTAATAAAGTGAGGTTTTCGCCTAGAACTCCGCAAAAAGGTTTTGCTATTAATTTTGCCAAGTAGTACATCGTTTACCCAAGAACGAAATTTATTTTCAAATTCTTCCTAAAACTGAGGTATATACGAATCCAAATTTATCACGGAAACACATTTCTGGCTGTCCTAAAATGGGTACTAAGCAAGTAACTAGTTTGATAAAGTAACGAAAATTTTAGGTTTTTCGGCAATGAATCATAAATGGTTGATGCTGTTGAAAAATTTATATTAAAAAAAAAAATAAAGAACATTAAACTATATGTCAAATGAATCGTATTAATTTTTTAGGAGTTGTTAGTGAAAAAAAGAAAAATTCGTTTGAAAATGCGTTTCCATGTCAAGCGTGATAAAAACTAATTTTTAAAATTATTTGCAAATGTAAGCTCTTAACTGTTGTAAAATATATTCAAACAGTTAATAAAGCGTTCTTTTATTTTCTGAATTTTTTTCAAAATTCCAAAACGAAAGACAAGGTTCTGACAAGGTTCAGGTCTCCAAGAAATGAGGAGCGAAATAGTTAGGAAGGAGATTTACTGGCCTAATAAGGAATTCGATTAATAAATATAAATGTAATTCTATTATTAATCATTTAACATTTATAAATAAATAAATTGATAGCAAAAATAGTTTATGAATAAAAAGTAGAATACAATTTCATGCTAATATATAATTTTTTATATTTTGTAAATATTTTAAAAGCATTGTTTTAGAATAAATATGACCGATCCTAGTACCTTGAGATGTACATTTATAGTTTTGATTTTAAATAGATCATTCATTTTTTATCTAAACATAGTTTCCCTTTTATCATTACAATAAGCAATTTTTAATGCTGAGAAATTTTCTTAAGAATATAACCAGTTCTTACAATCTAATAAATTGTTATCCTTGTGCCCCAGTGAACCTTGCGGACCCAGACCGAGTGCAATGCTAACTCTGCTTCCTCTATAGATAACCGTTTTATTATTGACAATTAAATGAATAATATTAAATTTCATACACTAATCTAATAGTTCACTATTCAAAACTACACAAATTCAAACGTGGTTTATTCACGAGCTCCTTTTTTTTTTTTTTTTAAATAATAATTATTCCTTCAAACAGATCGATTGAACAAAATCCGGTATTGGTGTTACAGAAGTAAATTCTGGAAATTTTCCTGTTTTTTATCAGTGAGCTCTAAGTACTTTAGCTATCAAGGAATCCTCAAGATAGTGATAGGTTCATCTTAAAAACAATTTAATGAAAATTTGTTATTGTGGGTTGATTCTATTTGTGGTTCCGTATCAGTCATGAAGAAGTTGACAACTCGCTATCTCATTAACTATACTTATGAACTTAAATAAAAATAATTGTTTTGAAATAAAAATAATTATTATACCAATATAATCATAATCTAAGGAACGATTTAATAAATTGTTAAATTGTTACTGTAAGAGGTCTGTGGTAGCACGTATAGTGTACCATCCATGTTAAAATTACTTACTTTTATATTATTTATAATTTAAATGTTGTTTTTAAAAGATATGCAACAAAATATAAATACACATTTCCTTTTTTTATTAAGAAAAAAAAAATACGAACTAAATGTACCTAATGTCATTGAAATTTAGGAGTTTTCAATCAAAGGTTCAGAGGGACTTTCTTCTCTTTTGGAAAGTTATGATTAAAAATCATTATGATCATCTCATGTAGTTAACTTAAAAGTAAACTTAGTTAAATTTGACGGTGGACAATTTTTAATATTGAAATAAATTGAAAAGGTTCTCGGTGTAGAATTATAATTTGCCAAAAAAAAGGTTTACTTTTTAGAAGTAAATATGTTAAGTTATGAAGGAAAGAGGTTGTTAGAAATAACTAAGACAAAAGTCTATTAAAAATATAGATTATTTAATTAATACTTGGCTATATATTCTTATTTCATCAAGTTGTGTAACGAATGCTCGAAACTGAAATTTTTTTAGTATAATGTCACTTATACGTATAATATATGTGTATTAATATGGTAAAAATACAAATCAAAACGGATTTTTGTGGGTTGGCATATAAAAGACAACCCCACTATTTTCGGATTGTATGTGGTCTTGCTTACCTCAAATTGATACTGAAGTAAGAAAATTTGTCCATAAATTGAATTAGTTCTAGATGTGTCTTTAGGGGATCTAAACCCCCCCTCCTTATGCCCTCTTTGTCCAACAAATATAAGGGATAGAAGTTTCCAAAAAAAATATATATATATATTTTTTTTCGTAGCTGCTACAACTGCCGTCCATGTATAATGCATGATATCATCAATTAACCAAAGTACCTTGCGCTACGTCATGAAATTTTATCAAATTATACTTTGCTGTCATGTTATCAATAATTGACAATTATTGTCGAAACACTTGTGAAAGGCGATAAGCTTATTGAACGTTTACAACAAGCTCTCAATAAATAAATACCATACTTTATTTATTCGGTTGATAATATTTTTTTTTTTATGTGTCAACGTAAGAGAGTAAACCTAAGGCTTTTATATTATTGTTCTGTCATTTTTAATTTTATTTTCTTCATTTTTGACATAGCAATAATGTAGTGGAATACCTAATCAATTATTTCTGGAGAAGCTAACCTCCTACAAAAAACAACACATTCCGTAATTTTTAACCGAAGTTTATTACTGAGTGAAGACAATTTTAGATGAACATATTTTAATTTTTGGAAAAAAAAAAGAATTTTTTAAATAATTCTTACAGTGTTTTCTATCAATCTGTATTTTTCATAGAATCAGTTAAGATAAGTGATAAGTTGATAAATTCCTTAGTAAATTATTAGCGATAAATGCCCTAGGTCACACAAAAGAAAGAAAAGAAATTTTCATTTCATTTTATAAAAAATAAGAAGTGATTAGATGGTTTCTGAAATGAAAATGAAGATAAAGTAATATTATAGTACTTAACAAATACATATTTTAATTTTATACCGAATATAATGTTTTAGAAACTATGCTGAAAACTTGTTAGATAAATGGTTTAAAAAATGGCCATTAGCGGAAATGTTTTTGTTATAATAATTTTATTTTGTTGTGCTTTTTTCTTAGTGGAATAAAGTTTTTATTGTTCAATTTGGATTTTAATTAAGTTAAAGAAATAATAAATTTTATTCAAATATGATTATATGTTAATCAATTTGAACAGTATTAATTAAAAAAATTATTAAGTTAAAGAAATAATAAATTTTATTCAAATATGATTATATGTTAATCAATTTGAACAGTATTAATTAAAAAAATTATTGTAAATTATTAACTTATTAAATATTTTTGTAAATTAATTATTAACTTATTAACAGCTGGGAATTAGTAGAATTTAAATAAAATATCATCATTACTACACAGTTGTATGTTTGAATATAGATTTTAATGTGAATAGGATGAAATAAGTTAGGCAACTAGAATAAAACCGTGATATGTTTTTGATATTCTTATATTTAAAAAAGTTGGTTAAATATGGTTCATAATTTTTTTTTTGCTTAGCCTTTTTGATTGATATATAATTAACAAGCTTGTAAGCTGTTTATATGTATGAAATGCCGATTTAAAAAATAGACTTCTTATTTTGATTTGTCTATAACTGCTATAAACAAAATGCTAATTTCAAGTATGTTGGTCCGATCTTCAGATATTTATCGTCAAATCTAAAAATCCTTCAACAGTAAAATAATAAAGTTGATCTCTTATAATTTGGAGGTTATATTATATAGTGCGCGGTTACAATATCTAAGGTTTGTAATAAAGACAAAGTTAAAGAAATGGCCTCTTAAGGAGATAAGGATTAATTCCTTTTATGTTGTTATGACCAATAGTACAAGTCTAAACCACTTGAATTATCACATAAACAAGGATTTATGAGGATTATAGATAAGCAGGTGCGGTAATCTGATTTCTTCTTCAGTGTTGCATTAGTTACACTAAAATATCATTAATCAATTTCCAATCCCGTAGATCAAATTCGCATAACATAAAAGCATTAACCTAAAAAAATATTAAGTGGAACAAAATGGAAAAACTACGTACGCAAGAATACCTCTAATTTTAATTGAAGCGACAGAAAATAATATGTCCAGAAATAAGATCCTATGCTTTATATTGATCAATTATTTATAATACGTCGGAGTTACAATATTCATCTAATAATGAATAATTATTGTTAGCAGTTTCTTGACAATTTTCGATAGTTAAGTAATAAAATTGTTGCCTTGATATAATCCGTGTATGTCTAATTTAATATTTATTAGAAAGTTAATTTTTCCTAAATTCATTCTGTAAATATTTATAATATAGCTATACTTTTGTAATAAAAAGAATTCTAACCTAATGTACTAACCAATAAATAATAAAGTAGATATACAGGACCACAATTTCGTGATTATTGAATAAATAATTTATTACAGAAGTTTGTATGCCCTTATAGTTTTTAGTGTTAATCTTTTTTTTTTTCAATTTTGCTGAATTCTTTATATA
>NW_027108122.1:2069936-2072440 GCF_000696795.3 Halyomorpha halys | reverse complement strand
AAATTGTTACCCTGATATAATTCATGTATATTTTATTTAATATTTATTGGTTAGTACATTAAGTAGTTTTTTTTTTTTTAATTTTCTTGAATTCAATTTAAATATTAAATTAGATATAGATGGATTATGTCAGGGCAACAATTTCGTGATTATTTAATAAATAATTTATAGCAAAAGTTTCTATATCATTTTAGTTTTTAATGTTAATCTTTTTTTGTTAATTAAAACAGTAAGAATATACTAATTTATGTAATAAATTGTTTATTCAATAATTGTGATATTCTTGTCCTGATATATTCACTGTGTGGATAATTTAATATTTATTAGTTAGTACATTAAGAAATTAATTTTCCTAAATTCAATTTAAATATTGAATTAGATATAGGAGAATTATATCAGGGCAAACAATTTTCGATTATTGAATAAATAATTTATTGCAAAAGTTAGTAAAACCTTAAAGTTTATAATGTTATTTTTTCAATTTTCCTAAATTGTTCATTCAATAATCGTCGCCCAGATATAATAATATTTATTAAGATTAACATATTAACATTAGAGAGTTTTTTTTCCTAAATTTATCCCGTAAATATTTATGATTTATTCTCGAATTATATGGATAAATCAAATTTCTATTTTGTAATAAAATAATAAGGATATACACACTTATATAATAAATTGTTCATCCAATAATTGTCGCCCGGATATAATCCCTGTGTGCCTAAGTTAATATTTACTAACATTAGAGAGTTATTTTTCCCTACGTTTATCCCTTAAATAATTATGATACACTCTTGAATCATGTTAATAAATTAAATTTATATTCTGAATAGAAAATTAAGGACGAATAAGGGGTTTTATATCAAATGTAGAAATATCCACTTTTGGAAAGTTATTATATAAAAATTATTTTAGAAGCATCTCGTGTAGATTAGTCAAATTTTTATTGAAAATGTTGATTTATAACAACTATTTGACTGGGGAAAATTTAAATTTTGATATAACTGCATACTTTTTTAGTGTTGAATTTTAATTTGTCAAAAAATCTTAACTTTTCAGAAATAGCTTTTGATAGAAAATCTTTTGAGTAAACTTTTATTATAAATTATTTATTCGATGTTTACAAATGGCACGCCTTAAGCAAAACAAGACACTGATTTGAATCCTGCTTATTTATAGATCCTTACTCATGAATTAAATTTTTTAAATATGGTTTATAATTATACCAATTTTTTTTTCGTACCCTCCCATGGAAAAATATTTTGTAACACGTAAAAATATACAATAAGTTCTCAACCCGTCTTTTACCCTAAGGTATTCTCAAGTGAGTTTGTGTGCGTCCACTGTGTGCGAAGAGTCGCAGGCACAAATATGCACTTCTGCTATATGTAATTCAGCTCAAAATAATGTTCCAAAATCCAATATAGCTGGTATGTAGTATGGCGCCAAATGTCATCAAAACAGAATTTTGTAATTGAAAATTTAACAACCTCTGTGAGTTTTTCCATAATTTCTCCAATTTGAAGTAGGTCCATAATTAACTGTTTTTTTTTTTTTTTTATGGTGGGGGTGGGGAAACACCTTCTTCCGCCTCCCTCCCCAATAACGTCACTGTTGATTTCATTTACAGTCTGACTAACTTAATTGCTTGCTTATCTTAGGAATATATCTCCCTGTACACCCTTGATGGTAGTGCGTTGGAGGTTATAGGGCTGTATTCTGACAAATGGTCAATCATTGCAAATTACAATTAAAGAGAATATATAAATTATCATAAAAAATTGACTTAATATTTCTAAAATTTATGGCCAATGTGTTACGCATGTATAGATAAACATTTAGCTTGCTATAAAATGCTTTATATTAACAGATGAGATAAGGCTGTCTGACCGTCATACGATCAACAGAAAAATAATTATAAGGTTGATGTAATGGCGTGTTTCAATTTCGTTTTATTCAAACGAAATTAGTTCATTAAATATTGACGAAAGATCATTTTTGGATTATTCATTTAGATGGAATAAAATCTCCAAAAAAGTATGTTATTACCTGAATAAACATTTAACTGTTCAATCATAAAAACAAAAATTAATGACATTCTGAAGTATCAGGTGTGCACATCCCCTCCCTAGTGCGATGGACCAACTTAACCTCCTCCTAAGAAATTATATTGCTTTACAATAAAAAATGTTAACATAAATATATTTTTTATTTTAGTTTTTCATTTTCTATTTAGGGTAGGTAAAGGTACGTTAGTGTAGTTCGCACAAATTGAAACCCCACAATAATGCAATAAAAGCGGACGCAGTAAGTGGACAATATTGTGCAATAAATATGACGTAGGTGTGACGTATAATCTTTCAATTATGGCTTTATTGGGTTAATTTGATTTTGTATTTAAATTTTAAAATAATTTAATTTTTCTTTGCCTTCGATTGTAAAACATATTAACATTCTATATTAAGATATCTGTTACTGATATAGGTTTATTAAAGTCATATTATTAA
>NW_027108122.1:2021674-2068671 GCF_000696795.3 Halyomorpha halys | reverse complement strand
ACTACTATAGGTATACTACTATAAGTATACTACTATAGGTATACTACTATAGGTATACTACTATAAGTATACTACTATAGGTATACTACTATAGGAACAGGTACTAAGGTACTCTACCTCCCTATAGGTATCTTAGTACCTCCCTACAGGTAGCTTAGTACCTGTTCCTCTACCTCCCTATAATTTGAAATCTCAAAAGGAAGTCCAATTTGATATTTGAGAACCTGATTCAAACTATAAAAATTCTTATAAAACGTTGTACTTGTAGAGGTACTGAACTACATAAAAACCTATAACGATATGCCTAAAGTTAAGAAATGGAGATTAGATAAATATAATGTATTCGAATCTAAACAAAATAATTGGAATGTATCAACATATGCAACAGCTAAATGAACCAGTAATAATACCTCAATATAATACAAATACCTCAAAAAAAAATCAATAAATCAAACCGATACCAATAACTCAGTACAACACTAATACTTCAATACAAAAAAATCATTTTTTTTTATTTTTTAAAAATTATTTTTCTATTTTTTTTATTTATTTTTTTTATTTATTTTTTTATTATTATTATTTTTTTTTTACTTTTATCATCCCATAGGCGTTGATGACCAGAGGGTTTTACGCCTTTAAGCAAAAATCAACAACAACAAAAAAAATCATTAATACAGTATCAATACCTCAGAAAAGATCAATAACTCAGCACAATACCAATAACCCGGTACAATATCAATACTTCAATACAATACAAATACCTCAATGCAATACCAATACTTATATATATAATAACAGTACCTCAATACAACACCAACACCTGAATCCAATAACAATACCTCAATACAGTACTGATATCAATACAATGGCAATACCTCCATACAGTACCGATATCTCAATACAACACTTAAAAAAATACAGCACCAATAAATGAATACATTAGCATTACTTCAATACAATGCATATACTTCAATACAGCACCAATTTTGCAATATAATAGAAATACGTCTGAAGTTAATAAGAATAAAGAATACAAATTTAAAACAAATAAAACATACCTCTTGAGTAAAGAAATGAGGATTTTTATAGATAAAGTGTTCCGTTGGGATAGATTTTTTTTTTATTTGCCAACGTCTGCAATATGTTAATTTCAAATCCAATAGGGTTAAGAAAATTAAATTTTAAATATAGAAAGGGGAATTTAATATTTTCCTTCCTCCCTCAAAAAGTTATTGAAGAAACGCTCCTTATGAGGGGATAGTTAAATCCATAAAGAAAAGTGTTAAGCTTTTATAAAGTTTGTATATTGGAAAATAATTAAAATTTTTTACACAGTTAGAAGAAATATTAATTTACTTATTTATTGAATTATAAGTTTCCTTCCCAAAGAAAATAATCTATTAAGTATCTCCAATCATTTGAAATTTATATTTGGTCACCAACTTAACTATTGTACTGTTTTCTTTTTTTATGTCTCGTTAATAACTTAAAACGATTTTGTTTTTAATTCTGTGTTCTTAAATTTTATTGAAAATTAACCTACGAATCTTCTTCGATATCACAGCCGTATTGGTGCTATCTAGTAGAACTAGATAGTTTCAGATGAAGTAATTTTTAATCTTAAAATAAAAAATAATATTTGCAAATCCACACAATCAATCTCCCCAAGAAATCATCGAAAGGTTTCTAAGATAAGTTTGTACCAAATATCCATCAAATTCAGCCAATTCCTTCTAGTCAGCAGGTTCATCATCACAACGCCTCAATGACACCAAAATATTGTATTGTCATCAGGTTTCGGCGTTTGTACCGGCCTTTAGCTTAATCAGGTAATCGGAAGTCAGCTAAAATACGAATGCTACTTTGTAAAGCTTTATAAATAGTTCCAGGGGAGATATAGCGCGACTGAGAATAAAGAAAAAAGTGAAATAATACTGTCTACCAAAAACTTTCTATAAGCCCACAAAAACTGTACAATCCAAAGACCTACAAAAAGAAATAACACTGTAAAGGGTACGAATTTTCTAAATTTACCGAAAAGATAAGTCCCTGGCAAAACGTTTTTCAAGTACACATGATTTTTTTAAATTTATTTTTGTAAAAGAACTGCTTATTTTGACAATCGTTAATAGTGAAATTGTCTATAAACTTTATGGCTATATATAATTTTTAATTTACCTGTTTTCTTAAAAGTTAATTTACCCAAAATTTTTTTAAAGATAAGTATCAACCAAGTACCTGACATAAATAATTCACATATGCTTTTTTAAAAATTTTTTGTGAAAAAAAAAATGCTTATTTTTACCAACCAGCTTTCTCAGTATCAATGAACTTTATGAATTATTTATTATTGTTCAAATTAATAAATTTTATCCAATTTTAGTCTCAAAACAGTTAATATTTCTTTATAAGTTTTATTAAATAAATTAAATACCTGACCTGAGTGTGGATAAGGTTACAAATATTATTGTGATAAATTGTAATAGTGAAAATTAACTGTGATTAAAAGATTTAATTTTTAATTTAATATGAAGAATTGAAAAAATAGGTAATTAGACATAAGTTAAGGTTTGCTTATTAATAAAATTATATGTTTCCCTAATGTTTTAATGTCTCCTAGGGTAATTGTGTACTGAAATTGATGATCTGGGCAGAATAGCCAGTATTAAGTTTATTAAAATTGATGATAATGATAATTTATTAATAATATTCTTATTTGTTTAAAATTTTTAAAAATCATATGAATAATAAATAAAAGCTGTTTATAGAAATTTTGTCCTTGCGTATGGCCGAATTAGCCGAAACTTTGGACTTATAAAGAAATAAAAATTGTTTTGAGACTAAAATTGGATAACATTTATTTATTTTAACAATAATAGGTTATATATAAAGATATATGTTATATTTAATTTACCCGTTATCTTAAACATTAATTTACCCATTTTTTTTAAAGATGTGTTATCCAAGTTCCTGACGAAAACAATTTACATATATTTATTTTTTTATTATTGTGTAAAAAAAAAAAAATGCTTATTTTTACATACATGCTTTCTCAGCCATCCATGGTCTTTATGGATATATGTTATATTTAATTTACCTGTTATCTTAAATAATAATTTGTCCCCAAAAAAATTTAAGATAAGTATCATCGAGGTCCCTCATGAAAAAATTAAAATGTATTTGATCTAAAAAAAAATAATAAATGCTTATTTTTGCAAACGAACTTTCTCAACGGTCTGTTAACTTCAAGGATATATTGCCGTGTACGGGACTTCGGGGTTTCTAAATCCGACTAGGGGTTCCCCGTACACGTATTGTATTGAAATTTATTCATATATTCATGTATTTATATTTTTATTTGTATTTATATATTTATATTATGTATTTCTAATATGTATCTCTATCGGTTCCTAATGGGAACCGACTGAAAAAGTATGCGCTATATTTAATTCAAATACTAGAGACCATAGAACCCCTCGCCATGGTATGCTAGGTATGAATATCTATAATTAATGATTGGAGTTCCTTTCCAACGGTATCGTGTTCACCAATTTACTATGCTATTATGAGGTGGCATGCAGGAATCCTTAATTATAAAGTAAAGTCTTTGTTACATATTTTATATTTACAATTATATTTACATTAATAAGAATGATATTATGAGAGAGCATGTTAGACTCATTTCCTTATACTTTAATTTTTATATTATGAATTGAGAAGTACCAGTTGGAATCTTTGATATTTATACTGACTCGAAGTTATTAATACTATTATTGCCTTTCAAATTACAACGGAAAAGGTCTTACTTTTCCGGTACATCGGCTTGGCAGTTGTTGCGGCAGGGCATCCGCATATTCGCTTGGCCCCGCAGCCTCCCGGCTGCCGCTGCTGGACCCTCGCGAGATGTGACTTCCTCCTCTAGCCTCCAACTGATCTTCTTCTGATCTTCCCTCAGACTGTCTTCAAGTATCCATCTCTCCCAGACTGTGCTCAAGTCTCCATCTCTCCCAGACTGTGTCCAATTCTCAGACACTCCGACTGTCTTTTTTTTTTTTTCTTCTAACCTTCTATTTATTTATTTTCAATCAATTACTATTATATACACCCCGACTGTCTCAGGCTGTCCTTAACTTTGTTCCTCCTACCCTTTTTGCTTACTTTCTCCCCTCTCCTTCTGTCTCCTCCTTTTGATTTCTGTTCTTTGATTGGTTTTTCTATATTCAGAGGGGGTGAGAAGGTCTCTCCGACGGGTTTCTGCCTAGGGCCGGCGGCATCTTTAGCATGCCGACAAAAGAAATTACTTAGCGCTAAAAATACCAGCTGGTGCCTCCCATTACATATCAATATATTATCTTTATTTCGCGTCTAAAAGGCGAAACGCAGTTCCGAGGGATTTTTAACAGTAAATTTGAAGCTATCCAAGTACAATAAATAAGATTTGATAAAAATTCTGTCAAATAGATAACTCATTATAGATTCCTTTTTAATCGACTCACAATTCTGCTTCTATTAACAATAATAAAAACAGATAAAAGGAATACAAATAATTGAATTACAAGATATGAGTCTATAAGATAAAAAGTTTACACATTTAGCCTGAGAAACTCAAAAAGAAGCTTTGCCACCTCTTAAGAGATGGAGCAACCTTAGTTCATTGTTACACAGCCTACCACAATAAAATATTAACCTAATTAAAATCACTCCTCCCTTATTAGGAATATTGAGAAATAGGGTTTTTAGTTTGATTTATGCCACATACTTTACTAATATCGACATCTTCCAAAGTATGGCTGAGATTTGGATATATTATCTTTTTATTTATTAATGAAGAAATCCATACCCTTTTATTTTCTCTAGGCTTTACAAAAATGGTGGAACGAGATAGATTTTAACCTTACTTTAGTTTATCCTCAGATTATGATAAATGTTTTGAGAAATAAAGCAGAGAATATTGTGTTACGGAATTACTTTTTTTACCCATTTACTATCCAACAAATAATATTGTTCTACTGTAGAGTCGCCAGTTTTGAAAATAAGACGGAATTGAACCATATCCATCTTGTAATTCAGAAATCATGATATACTTTCTGTTCCAGGCCCACATGTCCGATACAGAGGAACTCTCTTCGCCAGAATCGCCACTACTTCCGGTAACTATCTCCATTATTAAAACAAAATATAACTAATCCAAAACCGAGTGACTTAGTTTTAATTCTTCTTCTTAAGTTATTATTTTTTCAAGAACGGATAGTGTTATAATCTTACCACTCTCATATATCCAACTACAAATTATTGTAATGATTGATTTTGATCTCCTGACGTTGAAATTACTGGATCGATTTTTGGGACGTGTTACTTAAATATTTGAAGATTTTTGTTCCTTCATAAGTCTACTGTTTGATAGTGGTATTTAAAAGTACTGCTACACATTTATCAAATCATTGAAAATTCGTATATGCGCAAGTGTGTGGATGGGTTAATTGTTGACACCGGATTTTCTTGCAATTGCATCTTATGTTCCCTAGAATCAAATTCATCCAAACCTCTAGAAAAATTGGATTCTTGAAAAAGACATTCAAATAACACTGATTTTATATTGCATGTTTTGGTTTTTTTCTGCACAAAATTTCACACTCTTTTTGGGCTAAATTTTCATTTTTTTAAATAAAATTTAATACTTAAACTAAATTGTTGACATTATACACATACATATAGGTGCATGTAAACCAATATGTATTCATTACAATTTCCTTAATTATTTATAGTTTAAAATTCTATTGTAATTATTAAACAAACTACAGCTGTAGTTGCTGGTTGGTCATAAATCTGAAACTTTAGCATAACAGAAACACTTGTTAAGAAATTAAACATAAAAATATTCTGGGTCTAATTATTGCAACTTTAATTTTAGTCTATTAAAGAGCATGTAAAGGCGAAGCAATTAAGTTTTCTTATTTCAAGGTTAATCGTCAAATAAAATCGTGTTTTAATGTGTTAATCTATGATATTGTAACCTACGAAGGCTCACAGCATATGCAACAAGAAATTACAAGATTGGATTGACGTAGTCTTATATTTAATCTCCTACAGATTTAAATAGGATTTAAAGGAATTAAACCGAATTTTTCCTTCCTGGATTCGCTTACAAAATCAGACGAGAGAATACTTACATCATAAATCCCATCAGTTCATTTATTCACTAGCTTAAAATTATAGCTGTTGAAGGATATTCATGAGGGAAGATAATAGTAGAAGATGATAGTTTAATTGATATATGTCGTTAGATTTTCGGGCACAACACAGTCTTCATACAAATAAGATACGAACTCATCAGAAGAGATGATGTTTCAACTAAATATGCTCAGCATCGTTACACAGTGGTAGGCAGTTTCTCATTTACCTAAGTTATAGAACAATCTACCTAGAGCTTTGCCTATATGATTATAAGGCCTTCCTTAGGATTTAGGGAAACTAGGGATATATTATATAAAACTATATCCATACTTTTTAACTGTATATCGTAATACCGATATTAAAATGTAATTATCGAAAACATATTTAAAAAAAAATTCTGCTGCAAATGATGAAGACATATGAATATAGGCTTTATACAAATATTGTTATTATTCTTCGATATGAGCTATTATACGTAATGTCAATATTCGGTTTCTAATATCGGGACATCCATATTTTGTTCTCAATATAATCGTTTACATATTTGATAGCAGTTTGATTATAGTTGATGAATTGAAATGTTACTTGGACATGTTTGAAAACTATCCTTATAAACTCTCTCCCGTCAAAAACTGGCGCCCTGGCTAAATACCCGGTCGGCTCCTTTGTGAATCAGGATCTGTCGGTAGGCTGCGGGTCCCAAGTAGAGGCAAAATTGGACTTGTACCCCAACGCCGTCGGAAAATAGAGGGCAATAAATTAAATAATATTATTGGCATCAATGGTAATATTCCTCTTCAGGCGATTAAAATATTGCCAAAAGAGTAATTTACGATTTTTTTTTAAGTTTTGAAAGTTTTCATTATTTTTATTAATACAATTATATAGATTTTTTTTTCGAAGTCTAAAAAAAGATCTGACGCGTTTTAATAAACTTTTTTAAATATATTACAATACACTTCTCACTATGCCCCACAAGTATACGTGGCAATCCCAGGACAAGATTCATTTTCGTTTGTCTTTCGGATTCATTTATTTGTTTCTATTTACTTAACTCTAGGAGTTAGGGGTAGAGGTTGCACTGAAAGAGTATTCTGAAAGGTTTAGCGGTTCCCAAACTCTTGTTGGGCTAAAAACATTTCGCGGCATTTACCTTGGACTAAAACAAAAATTAGAGCAATTATCCTTGAAGCGGTTGAATATCTTAGAAAATAGGAAAAAATAATGCCAAAAAATTAAAATTAAAAAAATGCTGGAATGCACTGTATATATGCTATTTTAAATTTTAATTTCTGTCTTTTATTTTTTATTTTTTTTTTACATTTTGAGAAACTGACATACGCTTGATGCACCAAGTTTGAGAACCTCTGGTCGAATGAATTCATCAGCGTTCTACATAATGAAGTAGTTTATTTTTATTTTATTCACTAAAATAAATTACATCCAATATGGTACGATCATAGACATCATCTATCGGTCGGTGCCAAAATAACACAAAAGTGATAGATATAAGTGAAATGTAATTATTACAATTTTGACTATTTGGGCGTTGTGGGGGCCATAAAATTTTTAAGCTAGATAAGTACAATATGAATTGATCTCAAGTGATACAACTAATAATTTAATTAACAACTGCTAAAATGAAAATAAAATAACTACTATTAAAAAAAAATTAAATTAAATTAAAAATAATAATAAAGATAACTGAAAGGACTTTGATGTGAATAATAAAGCTGCAAATTTACAATTAGTGAATTAATATAATAATGAGAAGAAAACAAGATGATAAAAATAAGGATCCAATAATATCTGAATAAATAATATATATTACTAAGCACACATACATTGCTAATTCTAATTGTAATATAATGAATAATTATGTGGAGTTAAACAAAAATACAGGAAGATTATTTGATGAATCAAAATAAGTTATTGGGAATCATAGAAGTAAGAAAGTATCCTGTTAAATATTTCTTTTTTAGATTTTTTTTTTATTGATTTATTGATTTATTTCTCTTCTTTTATTGATCTTATGTTCTGGTAACGGATTGAACAGATATGGTACCATATAGTTTAACGTACGTTTACCAAATTTATTGTTATAGGGTAGTTATATAAATTTTGTTTCTAACAATAGTTTTCGTACTTAAATACAGTTTGACAATTTTATATGTAGTTTCATCTTCCAGTTCTTAAGATCTACAAATTAGTGATTCTTTATAAATTATTAGTTTGTTAAACTTGTACCCACTTTTACTAATATCGGCCAGGTCCCTAAAAATGTACTAAACTATTTGGTATTAATCTGCATCGGTGAAAATACTATGTTCTGTTCTTAAGTTAAGCATTTATGAAAAGTTAAAAAATACAAAAATTAATTTTAAAAATTCCATCCTTACTGAACTTGTCTAGGCTAATTATTAAAAAGAATCACTCAAACTTTATTTCAGCTAATTAAAATCAAAATTAAAAAAAAAAATTAATAGCTGTCAGAGATAAAAAGGGCCGAAAACTATAAATCGAAAAATAAAAAATAGATTGGAAAATGGAAATATAAGTATTGTTTTTATGGAAATGTTGAGGAGTTGGTGATTGGTCGTTAGAGAGCAGATAGTTCGCTGGTGGTTCCTTAATAGCCATGAGATGGGCCCTATGTATAAATTAGGAGAGCTCTTCGGGGGCCAGCCTAATGCTTCAGGTCAAAGTCCACCGCCTCCTGTAAAAAAAATACCGACAAAAAGCTCTTCATTGGAGGCAATCTTTTAGTTTCATCCCTTCCAGGGGCCGTTGTCGTCGAGTGCGTTGAGGCCCTAGCAATCTCCAGTTTGCAGCGGGCTTCTATTTCATAGGGGTTCTATCGTATGGAAATTATACTCTCTTACTCTGGATAAAATTGCTGGGTTACCTAGAGAATAACCTTCATGGCCTGGTTGGAGCTAAAAATAAAATTCAGAATAGGTTCATATCCTTTCTTGTATATAATTAGTAATACATATTATGTTGAGGATTGGAGCTTTCGTAATATAATTTGCTATTAAGATAACTGAAAGTTCTAGCTTGTTTATGCACTATAAACTATATATCATAATATATTAACAATATAAGTTACATATGCAGAGTGTTCAAGACTCAAATAATACCACCTGTTTTTTTCGAAAGCTTTGAGAATTTTGAAATGAAACTTGGTAGGCCTTTCTTCGACACATTTAAATCTGTAATTTGTTAATAGAATAAGTATCAACGAAGGTATCTCGGTGACATGGGCGTACCCATAGGGAAAGGGGACAGAGAGAGGCAGCTTCTCCCCCTAGAAGTAAAAAAAGATAATTAAATAATGATTCACCTTTTTTTTTTCAAGCAATTAATTGTAATAACTAATAAAGCACTGCTATAATTTTTATATATATATATAATTTTCCTAAAATTTTTATTTCATCCCCTTCGCATGCTGAAATGTCACAACCTGAATTATTCCCCCTCCCCCCTAGTTTTGATCCTGGGTACTCTCTTGCCCAGCGAAAACTTATAACCTATTACTTATTGTAGCAAGATAGTCCGAGTGGTGGACAAGATAAAGATAAAAATAGTAGAAAAGCTATTTATTAGTAACTAATATTTCGCTCCTCTCTGCAGTGCTTCGGGCTTCATCCTGCAACTATGAACTTGACGTCAAAGCGAAGGTTGGCACAATTCCTTGCATTAAGTAAGGCCGGCTCATTTTAGAGATAGCTTCTCAAAATTGCCTCACTTGCCATGGTATATTTATCTCATATCAATATTTTGTTTATTTAATTGATTTTTGGCAATTAATACCATTGCGGCGGTGATGAAATTCTTGTCCTGCATCAAGTGTCTTACTCCACTATTTTCCACTCTTAATAAGGGACCGAAATACAAAACAAGGTTTCTGCTCTTTTGAACCAACATAAAAACTTGACCATACTTTTGATGGGTCATTCGTATTTGAGTATCGTTGATATTTCTAGCCTGTTGTTATTGCTTACTAACGCAAAAGGTCCATTCTACAATATATTTTTTAAATCCTCCAGCAGTCTAGATCTGTTTGCGTATGGTGTAAATTTGGCTTTTTATTCAATTTAATTTTTTATTATTTGAATGATAACGTTTTAAACAAACAAGAATTCATCGTTTTAAGGTGAAAAATTGATGGACTCTTTTATGCATTTTTTTTAGGAAGGGTTCCTCCAAAATAAAGGTAGCTAAATGTTATCAGATAACTGTGAAACACCGTTACTTAAACACGCGTAACGTGAGAATAGATTTAATTGATAATATTGTATTATTTATAAAAAAAAAAAAAAAAAATGTTCCTATATAGGAGAATAAGAAGAGAGTTCTTTATTATTAAACTATTAAATCATGGTTTCGAAAAAAAAAAAATCTTTTCTTTTTCTTTTCCGATCAAATATTTTGTCAGGGTCTAATCCTTCAGTTTTGGAAATTAGTTTCTTACCCCTGCAGAAATCATTCGAACCATTTTAAATCTAATGAAATAGATTACATTTTTTCTAGCCATAATTATTTTTAATAATTTAAATAATTAACATTATAAATTTAATTTTTTATTTTAATTTTGTAAAAATGTATCATTAGTTTTAAAAGAAAGAAATTGAAATAAAGGATTATTAGATTATGTTATAGGAAGTTGTTGAAAGTTAGTAATAGGATTAGGTTAGTGTACGCTCTCTTACTTAACGGTTATCTAGCGATAAAATATTGAAAATCATATAAATTCGTCATTGGTTTACACCCACAATCATCACCTTTTTTCATTGGTTTAAAATTTACTTACCCATCCCTCCTCCTTTGTGACGACACCATGACGTTCATTATTTTACTACAAGTGCTTTGAAATGGATTTGTAAGAAAATAATAAATGTATTGACATAGGTTGCATAACCTTTCACAATTTTATCTCCTCCCGAGTACGAGCAGAATGACTGGGCTGTAGATTATATGTTCGACCATCCAACTGCCACCGTAATTCAGTTTACTATTATTAAATCTTTTATCCATTAAATAATGTTGTTACATTTCTTTTTCGATTTTGCTAAAGCGTTCCGTATTATTTAATTTAAGCTTTCAGAATCATTTAATTTGAGACTGCTCAATTTTTATATATCTAAACATAGTATTATTATAGTATATAGTATTATTAACACAATATCTAAATTTTAAAATAAAAATATTTTTATATATATAAAATATTAATTACAACAATAAGTATTTTTAATATTGATTAAAATTAATTTTAAAAAATGTATATACTTAACTACGTCAGAGCTCAAATATCACATTACAGTATTAGTAATTCCTTTAATTAATTTTCCTTTTTCTTCATTCAATAAAAATTATTTTTAAAAAAGCAAAAAGACTTCCCGATTTCCAAAATGAATTTTTTCAGCTGTGACATTGGATTTAATCTATTTATATTATAAAAGGGGACAAAATTAAGATAACTGCAATGAAACGTAAGTATGAGCAATATGGGTATTCATGATCTTTAGGTTAATATTTTAAAGTGTGTTAAATGGAGAAATAATTCCTTCTTTTACCATGTTAAAACGATATAACATATAACATGGTAGAGAGTCTGTTAAATGGAGAATGACTCACGCAACAGACCAGTTGAGTTCGTCACCATTTTTTTTGTTGTGTGAGGTTACTTGCTCGCAGTTTGTGTTATGATTGTGTTGGTATTTTTATGGATGTTTTTAAAACTAATAAAACAATGGGTGTGAATAATAATAATAATGTTATGACAGTTGATAATTAGCTCATCTTGATTCTCTTCCTCACTAGTTAGAAGATCAACAAGGCACTCAGTGGCGAAACTTTCACACAACTTCCACTTTAGACATGTTGTAATAAATTACTTTAATCAAAACTTAAAAGTAAACAATAACAAGACGTTTTGGAAAGAAAGGTTATGAAATAAGTTGCTCAGAAAATCCGTTAGGAGCTCTTATGCATTTAATACGACTTTAAATAGGGCTGCTAACAATGCTATACTTATAACATTTTACATTTAACACATCATGAATACCCCTAATGTAAGTTGCAGAGGTTAAAATTCCTATAAATACAGTACATTTGAACATGACCTATAAATCCAACATTATTCTAGAATTCGTATCAGAAACTTTTTAATTTAATTACCTAGACATATAAAGTCATATGTGTGTTATCTTAAATTAAAAATAAACTGCCAAAGTTAATTGACAAGATTTGAAACAATGTATATTTACATGTATTCGATAGAATTTTAAAATATACAATCTTAAACAAGATTAATTGTTGAATCTTAAGCTTGGGGAATTCATTAATTAATTTAAACACGGAGAGCACAAATATTCATCTGTTGGCAGTTATAAAACAATACAAACTGAAAACAAACGTGTGTATGCAGCACAAAGGTCCTTTGATTTGTGTCCAAAAACCAACACTTAACGGGTAGCCCACAATTTCAGGTTAACTTGTACCACCCAATAAAAATAAATCATTCACATGCTTGGGCATACGTGAATTTGCCATAGTTCGGCAATCGTTTATAGGCACCTTTACAGTGTTACATATACTTGCAGTACGGCTTTATCATATAGATCGACAGTAGAACGTGAAAACCTCTTAACTCCGATGAACTCCTAAGTCCATTAGACATATATTAGACCAGGAGTGGGAAACTTTTCAGTATATAACTACTTTTTATATTAGAAGTGTGTCGCGATCGACTTACATAGGCGAAGTATAAGAGGCGTGAAATGCATTCTATGTTTATACAATGACCAGTATAAGGTGCATTCCAGTGAGGAGTTTTGAAAAATATTTGTTCAAAACTATTTTTATTTTACTTATTAAATTTTAGAGATATAGACTCATAAAGAAAGTAAATTTCCATACCCAAGTTTTGATAGCAGTATTCCGGATATGCGGTACCTGAAAAATTCGATTTTTTAACACTTTTTCAAGATAGATTTTTACTTACTTAAAACTTACACTTATCAACATTAATGTATAGGTTGTACTATTTATACGTAAATATGAAATGTTTGTTATAAAATGCACAGTAAGGCTAATAATTTCATTTCAATATTTCACTTTCGCGTTTTATTTTTTTTTGGGTCTGGAAAATTTATCATAAAAGAATAACATGACTTACTTTTTACTAATCTATCAGTAGTTCGCTGAGTACACCTCACATAGACATGTAGATATAAATTTACGGTTTATCATATACCTTATTTATCGTATCGGTTTATCATATACTTACGTAACAACAACAATAATTATTTTAAGGTAAAAAAAAACGATCTAGCCTGAACCAGATATCACTGCTTCCTTTATAAACTCCCTAACCACTCAAACCCCCTAGTTTCTAACCTTGCATCCTCTTCCATTCCTGACAATCCTCCGAAGCGTCTGAAAAGAAGATTGCCACAAGACCAGCTAATGTAAAATGTCATTAGAGTGCTGCCAAGGGGTAGTTTCTCTACACGCCTGTCACACTCCAATTTAACTTAGATCAGATTTACTAAATGTATTATAATGTACAGTTGTAAATAGCAATAAATAAATATTAAAAAAAAAAAAGTTCCAAAAACCACGTCCAGAGTACTGACTAGGCTGAGAATAGGTCACACGAGGCTCACCCACTCCTATCTTATATCAAAAGAAACCCCTCCGAACTGCCAGTATTGCAATAAAAATTTAACAATAAGCCATATTTTCCAACGATGTCCATATTTTACACCACACCTCAATAGCTTGGGACTAAGCCAAGATATCTCAAAAACCATTGGAGACGATGATAAGGCAATAGAATTGGTGTTCCAGTTTTTAAAATCACAAAATTTACTGACAAAAATATAACTTGATCGGAAGAAAAACAAACTACATAAAAAAAAAAAAAAATTAAAAATAAATAAAATTTAACAAATATTAGCAAAATTAAATAAAATATAAATGGCGATGACCAATGAAGTTGGGCGCCACTAAACAACCAAACAAACAAACAAACCACGTCCAAAGGAATTAAAAGAACATGAGTAATTATTAACAATATTTATTAATTTAAAACAGCTACAGATAAAGACAGATTTAGAATTTACTTTGTTGCCTTAACATTAATGAGAAGACTGAGTTAGGATGTCTCTAACCAAGGAATTATAATTAGGTATATATTCTGACAAATATAATAATGAATCTACGCATTGAACAGTTAGTCAAAATATATAATGCCCACATAGATGGGCAGTGTCAAGTTGTCAGAATTCTAAGAATTTATGTAGGAACTAAAAGCTATAAACTAAAAACCTATCTCACTTTTCAGACAATTGTAGTGAGCAGGTTGGTCGATGTACATGTTACAATCTCACTAGAGATCATTACAAAAGGGCAATCCTTCCCCGCCGAACCCACCCCGAGGAGCGACGGTCGTAAATCATTTTTGAAATATTTACTTAAAACGGGAAGGAAGCTTTTTTTTTTTTAGTACTTAACTTCTTTTCATATTTTATAATTTTGTCCTTCAATATTAATAATTTATAGTATGATTAAACACATGCCTAATTATAGTTTAATGATATCTAAATAAAATAAAAAAATATTATCATTATGAAAAACACTTTGATATTATAATTGATTGAACGAAATTGGCCACCCCTTTATTAGACGATCGGGACAGGAGACTCCAGACGAGAGATTTTCTTGTCTTTTGCAAAATGTGTACAAGTAATAAACATACAATTTTTTCCCTTCTACTGTCAATATACCATTTATGTTTTCTTATAATTCTCGTTAAATTTATTTTCAAAGGGTGTTTCCCGTACGCTATATCTCTCTAAATACTTCATCAAAACCAGTGACTGGGCCATCGTTTTGAAAATTACATACCTTCTCTGTTGATGAGGAAAAATAAGGAGTTCTATATCAAATGTTAACATATCAACTTCTCAGTTTTTTTGACAAATTAAAATTTTATAATAATAGTGTTAGCTTAATTCAAAATTTAAACTATTCCTTGTCAAATCAATATTGCTAATAAAAATTTAACTTATAAATCTGTATGTAATCCGCCAATAATGTATAAATTAACTCTTGATATCTTTATGAATTAGATATCCAGTGAATATTTTCACGAGTTCAGCCAAATTATTCAACTGATCTGAAAAAAGTCAATTTCAGTGTCGTTTCATTAAACTTATGAGGATAATCAAAATTAAATAGAACTATTATTATAGGGAATTTCACGTGCTTAAATGTATCAAGGGGCCTCTACATGTTGGCCAAGCTAAGGCGAACTCGGACATGCACGAGCATGTGGATGGGTGGCTTGTACGAGTTGGCCTAAGCTCGTTGCCGATCCGTCGAGAGTCGGTTTTTTGGACACAGATCAAAGGGGTTCATGAGAGCGCTCGTGTAGCATCTCCACCATTGTTCTTTGTCTAGTTGCAACTGAGAGCTGTTATGAGGTTAAAGGTGTTTGTTGGTACTTTTTATAATACGTTTTATATTTAGCCTTATTTATTTATGTTTAATTTCCCTTCATTTTCTTTTTTTGTAATAAAAATAATATAATCCCAGTGCAATGGCTGAAACCACTTATCGTCCGCCATGCTTGCCTCTCTGAATAACTGACATGTGGATGGTCCGGTTTTTGTTTACCGAGCATTTGTACAAGCCTCCGATTCGCGAGCGGCCAACATGTGGACCCACCTTTACATAACTACTTTTTACCTATGACTTATCGTTTTATAGTTTTAAACATTTTAAAACTTTTGAAATGGTAATGTTCACTTTTTTGAATGTATGTGACTTTTTACACAGACAAAATAAAACTATACCATGCTCTTGTGATAAGTAACCTTGATTTAATTGTGATTTGTGGCAATGAATCTTTTACCGCATGGTAAAATGAGCATGAGAGATTTAAAGTTTAAAACATAAATGAGTAATTTGATTAATAAATATTACACTCAATATATTTATTGTGTGGAAAAAAATTAAACGCAGCCAAGTGTAAAAGTTGGGTTAGGGAATGTATTATGTAACATTATAAACTTTTAATTCGAATTAAAGAACAACATATTAATCTTTAATTGTTTGTTTATTTTTCGTCATTAGCTGATGACAAGTTGATGTTCACATTTTTGGCTCGATCATTGGTTGAGAAAAAAAAAAAGCCTTGAGATTTTGATATACTAGCTGACTCGGCAATGCTTCGCTATTGCTATACTTGAAGATGTATATAGATTTAATGAACACAAATGACAGTTTCTTATAAATTATTATATTTAATTAAAACTAAACATTTATGTATACTTTATTATTATGATTTGGAACATAAATTGAACCAATGTATGCGATAACATTATTTTTGAAACCCTTCAGGGAATCATTAATACATTTTTCATATTCTTCGGAAAGAGACGAATCTGCCCACTATGCTAATACTATATAAATATCTTAGTTCTAATTGAAACAATTGAGACCGATTGACATATACACAAACTGTAGTAGAAAATTTTAAGGAGTAGAAAAAAGTTGATATTCGTTTTTACCATCTTCAGAAATCCTCAAATACAAATTTTCAAAAATCAATGAATTAGAAATAACTTAAACACTACTCAGCCAATATGTAAAAATAGGTTTACTGCTCTATAAACTGCACCAAAAGGCGCAAACCGGATCTAATTAAACAAGTTAGAGCCGGAGACATAAAATAAAACATGTGAATTTTTATTTCTCTATTTGAAACCCAAATTATGTACGTTTGATGTAGGCTGCACAGCTAGATACTTGAGCATTCAGCTTTCCAACGGTTACATTAGCGTAGGAATTGGATAAAATGAAGAGAAGTGATGAACGAATAAATGAACAATATTCACAATAATAAGAAAAAATCCTTTAAATAAATTAAGTTGAAAAAATTCAAGTTTTAAAATTATTTAGGCGTTTCAGGCGACACTAAAAAAGGGAATATGATTTGCTTTAACCTAAAAAAAAATTTTTTACCTACTTCACCCCGAGCCACACACATAGTGCTCTTAAAATTTTTTTGTAAATTTAATATCGTTTAATGGAATCAGTGATATTTTTTTTTCTTTTTCTTCGAAGTGAAAATCGATTGGTATGTAAAAACCATGAAATAAACATATATTTTCTTAGCTAACCAAAAACTCCTAATTTTGTTCATATTTTTTTTTTCTATGTGTAGCTTTATATTTTTTTTTTTAAGTTTTATTTTTTTATTTATTGATATATATTACAATCCGCCAAACAGTTGTGGGCAATAGGTGATAGTGATGAATGATCTCATACATACTAAAATAAAATAATTTAAATAAATATAAAAAAAATTAAAATATATATAAACAGAAGAATAAACAAAATGAACATAATCAAACTATCTGAATGAAAAATAAATAAATAAAATAACATAATATAGTCACATTTACACTCTAACACAGTAACAGGTGGACAGAAGCTGCAGCGGAGAGTGAAAGTCACATGGTTGCATTTTGATTCATTGACTTTTATCCGCCATTGGTTGCACCATTGCTCAATCCGAGTGAGGTGTGTTTGGAGATTAGATGAGGCTGTTACAGGATCGGGATGGGAGAATAGGATATCTGTATCATCGGCAAATGTTGCCAGGAACGTGTCTGGGAATGTCAGCAGTGAAGAGGATGTAGAGGACAGGACCCAGGACACGTGTAGCTTTAAACCTTCCGACAGGTAAATGGCGACAGGGGACATTTTTGAAAAAAAAAAAAAAAAAGATCACGTAAATATGTTCAATAATTCTTAAATTTAGAGATGACAAAAATAAACCAAAATATCTGTACTAAGTTCAATTCAAAGAGCCGATGTCTTAGTTATCTTTTTTATTTCTGAGGAATTTAACTACCTTTCAAATGATTTTATCAAAAATGACTAAGAAATACAATGGAATTATTCCAAATAAAATTTCCTTTCCTTCGTACCTCTTTTTCTATTTTATACTATATTAGGAATAAGAAAAAAACTTGAAGCAGCTTTCATTAAAATCGTAAAAGCCGTTCTGGCGCTGAATATTATTTAATAAATGCACTTAAAACATAGTAGATCGAGAGCAAGATTTTAAAAGGAATAATATAATATCGTCAATGTTAAAATTGATCAAAATGCACTAAGAACTATTGTGCATTAAAGTATCGATATTTAATTATGTATTTTCATAATTTTTTTTCAAGTGTGGTTATTATGCATCAATAAAATATAGGCAACTTGAAGTAATAGGGTTATTGTATTCTTAATATTTCATATTAATATGTTCCATAAATATCAGTTGTTTATATTAATATAGTTCCATTATTTATTATTTTGAAGGTTTAAAAATAAATTACAGTATTAACAAACATATATTTTAACAAGATATATTCTGTCGAACAAGTAATATCACACGCTAATAGCAATTCTAACCTCTCTAACAGTTCAACCAGGCGAATGAATGATTAATACTGAAGATCAAATACAAAAAATGACACCTGTCTCTATAAGAATAAAAGGGAACATGTAACAGATTGTAGGAAGGTGGGGGTCAAGAAAGGTACAAAAATAGAAAAAAAACTATTTAACAGTAACCAACGTTTCACTCCACTTTGTAGGGCTGAATTTTGGTCGTTTCTAAAAATTTTGGTTACTAATAAATGTTTTAAAATTGTTGTACCTTTCTTGCCCGCCACTCGGACCATCTTCCTACAAGATAGTAATAATACATAAATAGATAATTATTGATCAAAAAACACAGAAACATACAAGTTTATGAGATATTTATAATGAGGCTATGAAGTGCAACTATTTACTGGAAAGTTGTTTACATGTGGCAGTTAGCTACCGCACGCGCGCTGATAAGTTATACTACTATCATCTATCAAGAAAATCCTGAGAGTACTTCAGTATTAATATAGAAAGATAAGATACTTGATTGCTACAAACGTGGTTATGGTTGCGATAGGGTACCGTGACCGGTCGTGCTTTACGCGATAGGGGGCGGCTAGTGTGAGAGTGACAGAAACTGTCAGGTGGTTTTCCTCCCATTTCCCAAAGAAAGAAATCTGATCCCAAGTTCAAACTTTTTTTTTTTTTTTACAAGTAACACAACATGAGAAAACAAAACATACCGACATATCAATCCCCTTTCGCTGGAACTTCACAGGCGAGGGTCTTTTGGTACCTGACGACCTTCTCAGGTAGGACACATCGTTTTCTTCCTAATCCTTTTTCTGCTGTTACCGGGTTGAGTGAGGCTCTGCCAACCACCTGAATAAGTCCGGAGTCAGAAATGCCCCTCTTACCAGTAAATGAGCTTATATTATTGGAAAACTACCTACTCATAAATTACGACCTGTCAAAGTTGTAGAATTTTGCATGAATCCCAGCAGTGGGCTATTGTAACTATCTTGTCCCAATACAAGTTTAACTTTCTACTAGTGGCCTTAATGCAGTACGAGTTTCATCTTCCAAAATCTTGTACCCCTTCGTGTTGAAACTTATCAATCAACGATGTTCCATTACATTAGCTTTATATCCTGCAAATCATTAACAATATTTAAACAGGTTTAAGTTGACCTTTGAGTAAAAAAAAAAAAAATTATTTTAAAGAAAAGGAGAAAATTGATATTTTGTATTTTTTTTTCTTCAATTGGAAACCATAACTAAATAAATATTATTTAAAAACAAGTACAATCTGTCTTTGTTCAAATCATAAATTCACAATTTTTGTTTTCATATAATCATGAATTACTCATGATTTTTTTCAAGTAATGAAGTATATTTTAGTAATTGCTTTAGTGAAAAAACTGATTCTTTCTGGAGATAGAATTTCATATTACATAATATATTTTCCTTTAAAAAATGGAGTCGGATCTCATCTTATTCTGTATATACTTAAAATTAAATTTATTTTTTTAAAATTTATTTATTGATATTTACAACTGTATAAAAAATACAAGTAAATTTGATCATAATGACATAATGATATGATACAGGATGTAGAGAAACTACCCAGTAGTAGAACTCTAAAAACAGTTTACAATATGGTCACGAGGTCATCTTCAAAATTAAAATTAAAACGTGGCAGTTTTTCTAAGAGGGAAAAATCTGTAGGACGATAGGAATAGTTCAGGATTCTATAAAAAATAAAAGTTTTGCTTTACTTGAAATTGAAATCTCCCTTCAAAAATAGTTTCAACAAAGATAAATTCTACTTGTTCATAAAGAAAAAATTGAATAGTTTCCAATGTAAAAATTTAGAATTAACTAAGGTGAATCTTGACAATACAATGATTTTACACAAAGAAAATAATACTTACAAAAGTAAAATGCTGGTGCAGTTTATAAGTAAAAAAATAATAATTATAAGGTTAATTTTAAATCAGAAACCAGAAATTTAAACCAGTATTATGCGGAAATTTCGAGCAGAATTAGTTTTTGATTGATATGTTAGAATGAATAATGTTAATAATTTAGTTTAATACGAGTTTTTATTAATAAAATAAAAAATAAAATAGAGATTGAAATATAATAATATACCTAACGTAGAACAACAAAAGTTGCAAATAAAATATTAAATTAAATATAAAATATTAAATAAAAAAAGTGGCAAATAAAATATTAAAAAATTTAATAATATTAAATAGTTGACAAATAAACATCACACGGAACAAGTTAATTAATAATAATTATGATTTCGCTAATTGACTAAATCATATTAGAAATAGGCCGAAAACCTCTAACGTTTTTAGTGATTAATGTGAAATTCAAATTTATGTATGCTAATGTACAATAGATAATGTTTTACAAATAAGATTGTAATTAAAGCTGTTAATTAATTAATAATATGTCTATGATGTTGTATATTTAAAACTGACTAATAAATAATGATGAATCTAAATGGATGTACAAGTATTTTATTATAATATCTAAATATCTAAATAATAGATATAATCTAAAATATAATATATAATCTAGTAATATGATTAAGATATCTAAATAATAGATATCTTAATGGATAAATTGATATATGTATTAAATAGTTATTTAGTTATTGCTTCCTCTATTTCATTTTATTTCATAAGGTCTACTTTAACCTTCTTAAACATTACTGAAGATTTACGGCATCCCGTGTATATTATGGCTTTTATGCACTGTTAAATTGTTTCATTTTAGGTAAAAATGAGCTTAATCAAGGTATTAAAAATTAAATCAGTGAATAAAACTGTAGATTTATTCTGATCTAATCATCCTTTCAATAAAACTTTAAAAAAAAATAAATAAATGAGAAATATCTTTTAGTATGAAAAAAAAAATTAAAAAGTACGATGAATAATTTTGAGTGTCCCCTCCACAAATTTTCATCCTTATACACTTTATATTTGTCAAACAAGCCTTGAGATTCCCATTCCACGGGCAAATTCTGCAACAGGTTGCCCTGCTCTTAAATTTTGAAACCTTGATAAAATATTATTGTAATGGAAATTTTCTGTATTTATTTATTGCCCAAAGGATCTTGAAGTAACCTTACTACGTTTATACAATTAAGGTTAGGAATATTTTGAATTTTAAACGTGTAATGATAAACGCTTTAAAGCTTGAATAATAATTATTCACTTCATACACTAATATATATATATTTTCCCTTTTTACTCATATATAATACACTAATTGATGTCGATTCATATCAGTGTTTTCTATATACATATATTTCTCCCTAAATATTCTGAATATTTAAAATTTTGTTCAGTGAATAGAAAAAAAGAGAAGTTGATTTTTCAAGATATTCTATTTAACCCTGTAATTTTAATTTTAAGCTCAAAAGTTTTATCCTTCTATGCTCTACTCTGTGATTTTTCAATTTTAATGGGGTTTAATTTATTGAATAATCAATATTTTTTTTGGGGGGGGGGGAGAAGGAGGTAGAGGAGAAAATTTAATATTTTTTAAAAACTTTAGTCATATTTTTCAAACTTTCTGGTGATATGGGGAGTTTCCTCAGAAATTTGGTCATATATTAAACATTGTTGGAAAAACCTTACTAAAAGCTTCAACAGGCAATTTTGAGTACAAATAATCTCTTTAAAAAATGTTTCACCCCATTTTTTGAGACTTTTCGGGTTTTCAAATTATGTTTCAAAGTTCAAGGAAAGAATTCCCTGGTTATACCTAAACTACTTGAAACGTGGTTATGAGTACGTCCATTCCAGTAGAGCAAGATAACAGGACTTTCCGCACCAAAGTGATGTGGGTTCTCTTGCCGCATCTGAAGATAAATTACTAAAATCTTGAAAATATGGTTGTATTGAGAATATAGAATCAAGATGGAATGAAGCCTGAATCACCTCTAAATATTTCTTTCCCCCACCATTGGAGTATTGAAGTACTCACTAGAAAATGGCATATTGCAAAACTTCTTAAACCTCTTGAACACGTGATTATATGGAAGGTGTCACGTGACCAGATAACAGAACAATACAAGGGCTTACCAAAATAACAAACATAATTAAATTTTTTCTTCAACTTCTCAAGATGGTGGCTCTCTTTTGTCAACTATCTGTGCCTGTAGCGCAGCATTATCAGAGCATCATATTTTAGAAATTTTAAGTGAAAATTCATAAGAAAATGAATTTTCACTTAAAATTTCTATGTCATATAACTTCTTAAAATAAAAGTTATATGACATCTCAGTTCTGAATGCTGTTTAAATGATTAATTTATTTAAATATGTTGTCTTGAAAACTATATCATTATGGCATCGGTATGATTATATATCCACAATAATCAGAAAAATACCCCCCAAAACATGTGATTTTGTTTTTAAAATGATGAAAAATTTACAAAAATTATAATTGTGCTGGGTAACATAGTTCAAATATAAACATAAATTAAAAAGAAACAGACAAGAATAATTTAACAGAAAAAATATTCTAGGTAACCATATTTACACAACATAATTATAGCAGAATACCAAATGAAAGAGAAATCATTAAATAATCTTTTCAATAAAGTTGTTGATTTTTTTAAAAACTAAATAATACATTTATAAAATGTCAACTTAATAAGAAAAATTAGCTAAAGTAGACGAAAATTACTCAAGTGAAGCAAAATTTTAAAAATGTGATTTTTTTTTTTTTTTATTCATTAGTTCTATATCAATGAATAGAATATTATTTAACGTTGGACTCTGCTTCCTCGCGCAAATAAGTGTTTCGCAATCTATAGTATTTCGGTTTTTTATTTATTTTTTTTATAATTATGCTAAAAAAAATTCTTTAAGATACGAATTGCTTCTAAAAATTATTACTTATAAGAATATTAAAAAAAATGTTATAACATCTTAATTATTCCAAGTTTAATTTAGCAAATATCGTTTTATTAGATTACGACTGAAATAGCAACTACATTTTTAAACTGATTTAAATAAAAAAAAATGTATGAATAGTATTGATGTGTCGCGAGTTTTAAACGATGCATTCAAAATTTAATCTTCAATTAAAAGAGTATGTGTTCGTAATTTATTGTTACTTTATTTTCAGCGAATGTCTAATAAAAGTCTAATATTTTTTTCCCGATTAGTTATTAGAGTTTGAAAACTGACACGTAACAAAATAAGAATCGTGATATCTATCTGTAAATATAAAGGATATAATACTTATAGTAAGAAGAGCAGAAAGACAATGTGAGTGATATTTAAGAGCTGTTATCAGTAGAGCTGATGGGGGGTAAAGATAACCCCCCACTCCTAGCGAAAGATATATAGACCACTCCCCACCCCCCTTCGCCGTCAGTGTTTAGTTTGACTTGGTCAGTGATGGTTGGGGTCAACGGTTTCTTGAACTTGTCTTCACGAGCTAGCGGAGTACGTATATATTCATTATTTATATCTGTATATATAATTATTTTTGCCATATCCTACTTATCTTCTAATTCTTTTTTTTTTTTTTTTTTCCACAGAGTGACAGTGATGGGAGTGTTTCCAGTGGGGAGTACTCGGTTCAACCAATTCAGTGCAGGTACGTGATTTAAATTAAGTTTATATTATTAATAACATGCATACTTCCTTTCCCTATAAACCACACACTTCACAAATACATTCAAATTTTAATCCTTCACATGTCAATTTCGCTTTGTTTGTAAACATTTGTTTGTTTTGTTTTGTTTATTGGCTGATAATATCTATAACAGTATTTTTTTTTATATCTCGTTTATATTATTCGTAATTCTATATTTAGCAGTACTTAGTTCTTACAATGACTTTAGCATTAGTGCGGCAAAAAGAACTGTCCTTCATACTTCATAAATATATCTGTGAGAGGGCATTTCATTTTGAAACTCCAGTTTAAGACTTATTTACGACTTGAATTCGGAAAAATGGCATATATTAAAAGTACCAAAAAATATTTTAAGGTTTAGGAATTGGTCCATGCACTCCGAGTGTTTAAAATGTTTTGTGAAAATCGGCTGTTAGCAAATAGATTCCTTTATACTTTTTTTTTTTTTTTTTCTATTTTGCAGTGTTTTGGATTAAATAATTTTATAATGGTATAGGACAGAATGATTTGAATGGTATTTATTTTATTTTTTTAATCCGGAGGTAAAGCTAATTAATATTTGTTAAATTTTAATTTTTTTTTTTAACTAGACTACATCAAATCAACATTCTATGGATAACAAAAAATTACTACTTGTTTGTAATATTTTTCAAAATTTAAAAAATATAGTATTTTTTATAAACGGCATTACAAATCATATTTCATATATATTAATACATTATTATTTTAATTAATTTAATGAAAAATGTATTTTTAAAACTATTCTCTTAAGAAATTTAATATTTTTAAACAATTGTTAAATATTGATCTAACCCGGTTTATTTATTTTTTTTTTGTCAAGTTGACAATGGATGTGTTTAATCAGTGAGTACCTTTGATGGCCATTCGTAAGTAATATTTCCGCAGCGACTGATATCTCCCTCGACAGCGAGATATCAAGAACAAACGTTTATAGTATAGTAAATGACCTCCGTAGGAGTGTAAACTTTTAGAACTAATTTGCGTCGAAATAATATATAGCACTACTCACCCGTTTTTAATTTGCTTCTTAATGATATCCAACTGTATTAATAATGCTACGACTTAATGCTTGCGTACTATATTAAAAAAAAATTAAATGTGCAATATGAATTATATTCATGCGATCGAAATATATGTTAATTATTAAATATTTTATTATTTTTTAATTGATGTTTTTTATAGCGGTTATATTCTCTTTTTTAATACCTACCTCAAATACGATCGGGTTAAAAATGTCAGTAACTCTTTGTGCCTTGCATATAAGACTAATTTAAAAAAGCTTGAGATAAAAAGTGAGTTTTTAACTTTTTTTTCTGCAGCGAACGTATTAAGATAATTTTTTTTATACAGTTACAGTTTCCTGAAAATTATCATTTAATAATCGCAATAACCACTTACCATATCTTAGCAAATCTGTTGAAATAAAGCAAACATTAAGACTAAAATTAGACATTTCGAACATCATCTTAAATTAAACATTAGTAAATAAATACATCTCAATTTATTAAAATTTGTAGATTTTCATTTTAACCGGCTACCTAATAATAGTATCGACGATTATTAATTATTCTACCATTATTAAAAATTCGAAAGCATTTCTTTATTATTGTTATTTTTTAAATTTACAATACTTCACTATTATTCTTTTAACGAAGGTTTTTGTACTAAATAATGTTCCAAAGCCGTATAATTTATATGTTATACTTATTAATACTAGTAACTATAGAGGGAATTTCATTAGCTCTTAATTTATCAGAACTTGAAGAATGTCTCATATTTTATTTGATATTATTTTAAATCTTAATTAGTTTGTTTATTGGGGCATTGAAGGTTTTAAAATTATTATTCCAATAATTGATTAAAATTAGACCCTTATAGTAAATAAAAATTATTTACATATTTGATTTCCTCGAAAAAATAATTTATTTCCCTTTTGGCCGTCTTTATAAAAAGGGAATTTATTCAACAGGTTGCAACGGCGCGAGTGATACCGTACCCGCATGACATGGATCATTCCACTCAAGGCAATATTTATGAACCTGGCATGAAAATTAATTATTATTTTACTCGAATTTCTCGTTCTTTATAGTTAAATTTTTTTACCATTATTTAAATGCATATAATCCTACAGTACATAGATTTATTTACATAAGTTTACGTTGGAACTAATTTACATTAAATACAATACTTAAATTGGGATTAATATTTACTTTAAAATTGAAAACTAAAAATAGTCATAATAAAAATCTTTAATTAGAAACAGTTCGCAAACGAAAACTAAATTGATTTTATAGACATATTTCTGTTTTGCTAATATTATTATATAGTTTAAGTTTTTCGATTTTATCGATGATTTTCAATTTTATATTACTTACAAAATCGTAAGTCCTAAAATGTTCAGTAGTTGAGAGTTAAAAAAATTCTGTTGGCTTAGATTAAGGTATTTCCTCACTAGCATATCTTGAATATTATAACCTGTTTATTCAAAACGCCTAGGTACACAATTTGATAAGGCAAATCCTTATCGTTCTTACGAGGCTTGTTAAGATCCGTAGTGTGGCAATTGTTTGAACCTCTTTGTTAATTTAAATGTTTTTTTTTTTTACATATAGATCGATTTTTTTACAAGATTATCATTAACAATGCTATAAAATTATAGAATATTTTTATTTTTCTAAATGAATGAACTCGTGTCGATTTATGAAACCAAAGAAAACATTAGTTGTTAATAAAAATTTTGAAACCTTTTGACAAAAGTTTGCATATAGTTTGGCAATTTATTTTTTAATTTTCCACAAAATTTAAATTGATATAAATAAGAAAATGTACACTTAACGGTAAACAATGTAAATCCCTTTGTTATTGTTGTTGTCCCTACATAATAAAATATTGTAGAAGTTAAAGAATTTTAAATTAATCTTCAGTGGTCACGTATAATTGTGAAATATATAAATATAGTATATTGCTTACCTCGCCTGAAAACACCCGCAAGACTAAAATTTCTTAAACCTGAAAAATACAGAATGTCATGTAAAATGTTAAATTTTTAATATATTGGTATTTACTTACACTTACACAGGTATAGACAAATTAATAGTTTAGCCAGTAAAAATTTATGTCAAAATCACTTTTTAAAAAATGGAAGAAAACAGTTCTCAAAACCGTGGTAGACTTATTGTAGTAGTAAGTGCTTATTTGTTTTAACTTTAGTATGTGATGCAAAGTGATTTAAGTATTTTAACGTAGTGATGTTAAAAAATTTAAGACCATGGGAGTTTCTTAATTAAAATTTATTTATACACTCCTAAACACTCTTCCGCTTTTTTAGCGAATATTCTAATAAGGATATCGATCAAAAATTGTTTTATAATGCAACTTGTAAATTTATTCTTGTAGTTACTTGTACAATCTCCCCTCCCCCTCCATTTTCTTAACGTAACATTTTGTCAACTTAAAACTTAACAATTTCGGTTTTTAGGGTTTTAGACTAAATTTCCTTATTTTCTTATGGAGTCTAACAAATGACAATCCTTAGATCACAATTATTTATCGCCTCAATAACATGAAAGCAACCGACTTCAGAACTAACCAATGAGAGAAAAACTAAAAACCAGTAACTTAAAATAATATACTAGACTCGAACCATTAAACAACACAGTATATATTCAAAGCGCGTGTTAATTTCTTAAGCTAGATAATAATCAACTTTTAACTTTTTCCAAACCAAAAATATGACCTGAACTATAAATGATCACGTTGAATTTTCTTTGGATTAATAACCTTAGATAATTTTATCATTAACAATCAATCAAGGAGGAAATCATAGTAAATTTCAACTATTATAATTTTTCTAATTTCTAACGAAACAAATAAATAATTCCAAATATTCTTACAACTTATTATAATATTATATGCATGAAATTACTATTATTATAACTCAAAGTATTATCAGTTATAATTCAGGTTTAAAAAAAAATTATCAAGATATTTTTTCCATTTCGAAATTAAATACAAACAATTAATAGAGTTGCACAACGAGACTATTTATTTTAGTTGCATCACTTCTTATGGCTGGCTTCACAAGTGCCTTCGACAAAAATAACCGGCCTGTTATAAATTTGAAATCTTATAAAATTCAGACATCTATGAACATTTTTTATGACGTTTAATATAAGCTTTTATATTTCTTACAATATCGACAAAAATTCAAGCGAGCAAAAAAAGACGCAGGATATAATCATCATCGATCGGTGTTAAATAACTGATTATTCGGATATTAAAACTAAATATAATTCTATATATTACACTATAGTTTCCACAATTTAAAAACTATCGTGAATAAAAAGTTTTATTTGGAGGCGCAAGGATAGAATCCCAAACCTATCTCTTCTAAGAAACCTAACTTAATTTCCTTTTTAAGTAAGCTTAGTATTAGTTCCGTTTGACCATGTCTTTCAGATTTTACATGTGCCAACAAATATTTTGGATATATTATCCGATTTTTTTTTTCTATCAATATGACAAGTTAATAAAAATGAGGAATATTAAAAAAAAAAATTACTCTGTATCCTAAGTGATTAAAATCATTACTAAATTATTTAATTTAACTCTGCCTGTTGGTAACACATAAGGTTTTGTCTAAATTTGGGCAACTAAAAATGTTAAAATTTGTTGTTGTTTTTAAACAAAATCTGTACTAATTTCTAAAAATATAAAGTTAAAAATAATGTACCAAATTAAATGCAAATATGAATATTTGTATTTTTTATTTAAGAAAAAAAGGTTCGGTTTAGAATCGAATTTTTTGTACTACTTCCTCGGAAGACACTAACACTTAGCAATTATGATTAAATCAATTACACAAAACGTATCTTAAAAATTTAATAAAGTTTCCTATTTTATTATTTTGATAAGAGATGTTATTAAACTATTATTTTTAGTTATAGTATTTTTAAAAATCTAAGCGGAGTTTAGTGAATAGTAAAGTTTTTGAAGAGTCCGTTAGTTTTTTTTTTCTATCAAAAAAAGATCTTTAATTTATCGTATATAAGTAATGAAGCAAATTGGTCCGGGTGACAGTAAAAAATAAGACGAACTTAAATAGTACTAAAACTTTTTATTTTGCGCCACTTTGCAATATTTTCATTTAGCAAGAAAAGATTAAATCCTGATGAAGCCCTGTGAAGTTGGGTTAAACATAGGTGCAGAATACAGTTTTAGTACTATTTGACTTTTTTTTTTTTTTTAACCGCCACGTTGATTATCGTCCTTCATTAAAAACGATAGTACATTAAATGTTCCTTCCAAGGATTCTAATAGGAGATAAGGAGTGAAGAAACAGTATTGTCCTACAAAACACAAAAAAAACTGGTCATTGTACTAATAGATCCCATTGCAAACAGAATCTTATAAAAATACAATACACATTGACTCTTTTTTGAGAATTTCGAAGAATTGATTTATTTTAGATAACATTTTGATAAACGGAAGCCAATTTCTATTGGGACTTTCCTTATCAGCCTAAGGATGATAGCTACTACTAGAAGCGATGGGAGTAGAAGGACGTGAGGTGTTGTTGAATGGGAGCCGCTGTGACCCTGGGCAGCCTGGGGGGTCCGCCATCTGGCTCCATTAGCTTCCTACCTCTATACTAGGTCTCTTCTGTCTCATTTATTAGTTTTATTTTCCTATATGTAATTCTATTATTTTTAATGGAGGGTGGATAATTTTTTTTTCTTAAGCAGTAGGCTCGTCATTAATTAATCACCCTAGGTGAAAGACATCTTGAAAATATAAAGTAAATACATTTCAAGCCAAATTCACACGTTTGCCACTTGCCGCAAATTCAATACACCTACCTACAAATGTATAATTGTGATATGTTAAATAAAAATATATACTACTGAAGTTAATTAGTTTAAAACAATGAATTTATATCTAGCTGGTAGAATTTTAAAATTTACAATCTTAAGCGGGTTTTTTATTTGGAAGGTTGGAGAAATTCTGGAGAAGAGCACAAATATTTATATGTTCCCATTTCTTAAATAATATTGCTTAAGCACAAGCGCTTGTTCAGTTTCCCGAAACGGTAACGTCACGTCGGCCACAAATTCAGTCCAACTTGTACCTATCAATCCAAATGGCCCCCTTGTGTATGACCGAATTTGCCATAGTTAAGCAAATGTGTAGCAGCACCTCAAGATAGCTTATTAATTCCAAATGCCACTTGAATAGACGTATTACATAGAATATAATGTTGCTAAATTTCATATTTCTGCTATGTTGGAGGTTTACAGATCTCTTAAATTTTTGTTGTGTAATTTTATTATATATTTTTTTAAATTTTTGTTCTTGACAGCACACAGTTGAATTGTAAATTACAGAACCCCCAGATGCCCTTGCCTATGAATGTGGATTTGTGGGGTTCCTGCAATTCATGATCTTTTTTATTTCAGTAAAATCTTATTGATATTAACACGAAAAGAATGCACATTTTAAGTCTATTTATTTTTTATTTTAACGAGCTGAAAAGAAGCGGAAACAAAACTAGCAAAATTAAATGTGAGATTTTCCTTCAAAACTCGGAATCGGTTTGATTTGAATTCTCATGAGATAAGGCTTGTTCCAAAGTCCATTTTTTAATGTTAAATACAATCAGGCATTTGTTCTGAGTAAAGTAATTGCAATTACTAATTACAGTCAAATTTAATTGGGATTAATTTAGTTCAACTAGTAATTGTAATTTCGGACCATTATTATAATTACTGTGTTCATCAAGTAGTTGAAATAACTAATCAAAATTGTAATATCATCTCCTGGTTTCAAATTTCACTGTTTGTAATTGCAATTACTTTTTGCCCAACCCTTTCCTGAACTTGGTATCGTTCAAGCATGCGCAGTGCTTAATTCTGAATTAGGTTTTACATAATTCATTATTCATCTTTGGTATAAACCTATAATGTAAATGAAAAACAAATTCTTAACTTAAAATTGTGCTGTTAAGATCGAAAACTGGTTTACTTGAATATAAAGATCAATAAAGTGCCCTGGATTAAAAAGTAGATTTTATTCATACGAATACAACATCCTCATTACTTTTTTCACATTATTACTAAACATATTTTTACCTGAATAAAATAAGGTAAGAACCCTGGTGAACAGATAACCATCAAAACACTCAAAAGATTCGTATCACTTGCTTTGGAAGTCTAATATAAAGTATCACAAACGATATTGTCGGCTAGCACTTGTTACTTTTCGCGCCTCGATGCTTGAGAATGACAGTACACCAGTGTTACCAAGTTGTTGCAAGAAATGATATGGTGTGTTAATGTTTGTCTTCTTTTTTTTTTATAAGAAAAAAAAACCATACCACTGGATCTAAATACTGGTCTAGGATTATTATCGTGAAAATTTCACATTATTTTATCGTATATTATTATTATCCTCCCCCCCCTCTCCCCCTCCAGAATATACCTCTCTTGTTCCTTTACAGAAGATTTTATTAAATAAATTACATGTATGTGCTTCAAAATTATTTCTAATAGGAAAATAAATAAATAAAAGATTGATATTAATCAGTATTTTTTTTGTTATTGCTAAAAGTATTGTATTCATTGTTTTCATACTGTCGAAAAAATTATCTAAAAACTGCCTTTTAGAAGAAACTCCATGAGAATACTTAATATCATTTTGAATATAACGAGAATATGAAAGTAATAAAATGTTTTTTTTAAATATAGAATATTTAAATTGTAACTTTTTGAGCAGAATTAGTTGAAGATTTTAAATTAAAATTTTAAAAGAATTCTAATAAAAAATATTTTAATTAAAATTATCACCCTTTTCATTTTTCTAAGAAACTTTGCTTTACTGTAAGGAAAAAAATAAATAAATAAATAGTGACTAATGATTTGACTAAAATTTGTACATCATTAAGGGAAAAGGAAATTTGAAGTTTTGGAATAAAAGTTATTTCATCAGATCGTGTTCAGAATATACCTCAGGTTTTAAGAAATTCTCAGCTCATTATTTTAGTTAAGTGTTATTGCAAACCAATGTTAACAATGCATCTTCATAATTAAAAAAAAAAAATATGATGCTTAAAGATGATTGAGAAAAACAAATATAGTTTTTAACTATTTGTTAATGCCTTATATATCATATTATTAACTGATAGTAACTGAGCATTATAAAATTATTTAATTTCTTTTTTTTCATTTGAAACTAAAGAAAAATAAGTTAACTGAACACAGTTTTTTAAAATATACTTAATTATTTATAAATGCTCTTAAATAAGTGTAAAACTATGTACTCAAACAAATTTAATAGTTTTTGTTTTGTCTTTTAAATTATAAATTGTTTCAGAAGTTTTAATAATTATGGTTGAAATTTTTTTAAAAAATATATAGCAGTCTATTTTATTTATTCCAGATGGCAAGGGTGCCTGCAATGGTTTGGAGGAGTGGAAAGCCTAGGTAACCACGTCTCCAAAGTGCACGCCATTGCCCGAGAAGACGGAATGTTCTATTGTGGTTGGGACACCTGTAAGAGAGGTGACAAGGGGTTTAATGCAAGGTAAGGAATATATTTGAAGTTATTAAATCAATCTGTTGCATATTTAAAAATAAACTCGATAAGTACTGTTCTTGAAAATATTTTTCTCAAATCTCTCATGGTTATTGACCATGTCTTATGTATATTTTTGACTTATAGGATTTGCTATGTGTCATTGCATTTAGAACAGAAATATTTTAAATATTTTCAGTATTCTGAAAATAATTTACTTTACTTATTTTCACTTTCTAAATATTGATACATTAGCTTCTTGTCTATAATTTATTTTTAAATTTCTAAAATTACTTTATTGTCAAAAAATACACATAAATGTAGCTCTATTAATTTTCAGTTACTTAAAATTATTGTTTCTGGAAATTAATCTTATATTAGTTAAACATCCCATTTTCATTGATCATTAATTTAATAATTTAATTTTTACAGATATAAGATGTGTGTTCATGTCAGAACACATACCAACGAAAAACCACACAGTTGTTTTCAGTGTGGCAAAAGGTTCAGCAGAGCCGAAAATCTGAAAATTCATGCCCGATCTCACACTGGTAAGTTTGTTTAATATTTATTTGTTGCTAATAAATGAAATAAATCATTTGATTTTGATCTTTAGTGCTAATAATGTTTACTTCATTACTAATATTTATCTTATTTTTTTTTAATAGGAGAAAAGCCTTATGTTTGTCCAGTACCTGGCTGTGGAAAAAAATATAGTAATTCCAGTGATCGGTTTAAACATACCCGAACTCACTCAGTAGACAAACCCTATGCTTGTAAAATTCCAGGGTGCCCTAAGAGGTATACTGATCCATCCTCCCTTAGGAAGCATGTTAAAACTTATAAGCACTTCGTACCCAACAACACCGTGCCTTCTATTGTCACACCACCAATCACTCCTCCTGGTAAGAATGTACCTATGATTATTTTTAATTTTGTAGTTTATGTTTATTAGCTTGTGACTATAAGCATCATTAAGATTAGACATAAATAGGAATGAATGTTATTGTACACCAGCAAACGTGAATGTTTTATAAATCTTATGATTTCTTCTTAACATTCTTTAAATTTTCTTCTTTAACATTCTATCTTTTAATTGTCTTAAAAAATATATTTATTTTAATAAAAGTAAATTTTTTTTATTTGACTTTTTCCATCATATTTTGAAATGATTAATACTACATTATTTCATAGATATTCATCAATTTACATGATTCAAATGTTTATTTCTTAGAGAATTTTCTATAATTATTAATATTTTATATATCATGTTTCATTAATTTTTCTTTGTGATTTGCAGTCGTTAAAATGGAGACAAGCCCCATTGAGAGTGTTCCAGGAGCAACGTACTTCGGTGGTGCTGCGATGGTTCCAATGGTACCCATCCACCGAGCTATCCCCCTTCACGGAATGCCAATGCTCCCGTGGACTGGCCTGGTTCATTGGTGGAGGGAACCATTACAAGAAGTACCACTGGACCTTACAAAACCTGGGACGAAATACAATTGTAATTTGTAAATTTGTGTAGATAGTATGTAAGTATATTGTAAATAGTAAATAAGTATATTGTAGTTAGTTTATAAGTATATTGTAGATAGTTTTTAAGTATATTGTAGTTAGTTTATAAGTATATTGTAGATAGTATTTAAGTATTTTGTAGATAGTAAGTATAGGCTTTGTATGTTAATAAAAATTTTACCATTTGTGTAAATAAGAAGATAGAGGATATTTTATTAAAATAAACAGTATTTTTGTAAAATGTCAACAATTGTAGGGCATTTTTCATTGTATTATGCCACAAACGGTGCAATGAATAGATTTAGAATTATTCAAAATGAATAATTCATTATATAAGTCTGATTTAATTGTAATTTTTTTTTTACCAAAGATTTGAATTTTGTAAGTTTGTTTAAAGTGCAATTTATAGAAAAATTTAAGAAAAAAAAGTAATATATAAAAAAGAGTTTTATATAATTACATGTGTTTATTATTCACCTCTGCCCAATTAAAATATTGTATGAAAACTTTTCATACTATTACTTCCAAACACGTGACCAAGATAAAGTCTCAAAATTCATTAACATTATTAACTGGGCAGTTAGCATAATCTGGTCCTAAAAAATGAAAATATTTGAGAGCATTCTCAGAAAAATACGAGTGGGATAGGTGTACTCCAAAATTATATAATTTAACTGGCCGATAAATTTAAAACCAAGAAGGTCATTCTGCATTAATCTGTTGAGTGTTTAGGATGGGAATCTCATTGAACATAGTGCTATGTGATTCAAACACCGAAAATGCCTTGAAGTTTGGTAATTGGTTAAATAATACAAATGGTGTAAGTAACATAGATCAATAATCCTTGATTGATACAAATCTGAAGATGGCTCAGGTTTAATGTGATATCTAGATGGTTCAAGGTTTAACTCTGGATTACTATTTGTAGTCGAAAAGCACAGTTTAGTAGTTTGTTTGCTGCTTGTTGACGTAATGAAAAGACCTTTGTCCATTTGTAGTGGTCTGCTATATTTCCATCAAACATGCTTGATACAAGTAAAAATTAGGAATAACTGCCAAAATATTCATCGATTAGATGAATGTTTAGTAATAAAAATAACTTTTTTTTTTATATAACTGCATAAGAATTGTTTTAAATTAATGGAAATATTTCCAGATTCATCAATATACAGAATTATTATCCTGTTGGATTTAAATGAGAACATATTTTTTGAGCAGGATTCCAGGATTGACCGAACCTAATTGTGAGGGCAAGGCAGATTTGTGGCAATCACACATTAAAATTGTATACTACATGCTTTAATGAGAAGGCTATATTCATTCAATTTAGTTTGTGCTTTGAAAATTGACTTTTTTAGGCTGAAAGTTTACATTCAAACACATTTCTTATTTTAAATTTTGAAATCCACATAAATGTTTAGACTCCCTGACTGCCTCTGAAAGTTCTGGGTGGGACTCTCGGGGCTAGGGTGGCCCTGGATATGTACAAAAGGATTATAATTATTATTCCCTAAGAAAATTAAATCCATACTGACATCATCTAGCAGTCGATGGACTATCGGTTGGGAACCACTCAGATATAATTTGTCACCTTAATGCCAAACCATTATCCATTATCTACCATAAATACACTTTTTTAGGTAATTAAAAAGTGCTATTTAAGATCAGACAGTTTTAATTTGATTTCTAGTTATATAAAAACATAAAAAAATTGATCAAAAAATGTCATGTTTTATATATGTTATATAATTCAATTTCAAAGAAGACTATTTCATGATGAGGAAGTAATAGTTGACCATAGACATATGTTAATGAGAAGATGGTAGAGGTGTGGACAGTGAAGAACTCAAGTAAGTTTATACTTATTTATTAGTTTCATTGTTTTGGCCAGAATTTCAAGCGTCCCTTCATCAGGGCTAAGAACAAAAAAAAAGAAGTTAATTGTCATCATATCTTAATTATGATTTTATCATTATTTTAGGATGATCTGGTGTAAAAAAAAAGTGCATTTATTTAGAAGTGTTAAGGTGAGGAATTAATATACCAAAATCCTAGATGACAATTGTGGAATAGTCCTCTTAATATTAACAGATGTTTCAATGTTAAATATCTTTTGAGTTTCCTAATAATTTTTTTTTTATTATTATTATTTTAATGATATTTGCTGTTTAAACTGTTTTTAAATAGTTCTCTTTTTAAAATTGTGTATCCTAGACCAGCTGTTGCCAAACATTTTTTGCCACAACACCCTTTTTAAGCTATAAAATATTTATATCTTAGTCGACATAAATAAATATAAAAAATGTCTCCACTATTATCCTTAAAGTAGTCGAGTATGTAAGAAAATAAGAAAAACCAGTGCAAAGTAAAGGCTGGAGGATGCTGTAAAGTAGGTATTTTAATTTTTATTCTTGTAATATTTTGAGAAAGTGTCGTTCGCTAACGACATTCCTAATGTACAATTGGGACACACTCCCATTGTCCCAGCACCCCCTTTAGGGACCGTTTTTCTTGACCAAAAGACATCCATAATGATGTGATAGTTGAATGTGTAGTAAAACATGCTATCAACTCAACATTAGTATTCTAGGGTTAAAAAATAAATAAAAAGTGAATATTATTTATCTTAATTAAACAATGAAAATGTGTAAGAGTGGCAACATATCTTTTATAACCTAACAATAATTTTAAACTTCAATGACTGAATGCATTTTATTTTACTAATGTTAACTTATACACAAAGAAACAGCAATATTTATATGGTTGTATAAATAGTTAATTAGTTTGGATGAAGTAATTATTACATTCAACTGCTATATCAATCATAACACCTACCACAATCCACAAGCAAAACTATCTCATCTCTTATATCCTCTATTTTGATGAACTTGAGAAATATCCTAAGCTCAGGATGCTAAGAGCTCATAATCTGCTGTCCGATATTTGTTCAAAGGATCTCTCTTTATAATTGTCTTTCACTGATACACTGTGTTAAAAATGGTTGTTTCTCTCCTTTTATCAAAAATGCTTCCTTCGTAATTTTCTTTCTCTGTACACCCCTTTCCATACAGTTGGATTGTTTTTAATTTTAAGCTCACCACTGAGTAACCATTAAACTAAATCATGTCCCTCTGATCTCAACCTACCTATATTCCCCAGGTGATAACAATCTTTCCAACCTGCTATTATCCTTGAATCCTGGGTCAGAAAACAGTTAAAATTACAAATAATTATAATTAATATAGCAATAACACTGGCTCAACTTAATTACGGACCAAAATTACAATTACCTATCATCATCAAGTAATTATTATCACTTATAATTTTATTCCTACACTTTCAAATAATAGTACTTTTTACCAAGTATTTGCTATATATATATATATATATATATATATATATACCTTCATTCGTTTGACTCGTTAGGGACTATTATGAGCTGAATTATTAGTATGAATGCAATAATCTCCTGGTTTATGCACTGATATATCTGTATGGTAAACCTAGCATTGGAGGTCTGCACACTGATTTATCAGCTGTCCCCGTGGTTATCAAGACATGTCCAAGTTTCTATCTTTGCTCCTTGAGTTTGTACAAATATATTTTACTTTTCTATACTATGAAGAAGAAGGGTTAATATGGTGGACCAACATGTAGCCAGAATGAGTACGGATCAAGCTAAAAATGTCGTACCTGATGAAATGAAGAGGGAAATAGAAACTTTGATGATCAGATGTAGTAGGACTGGCACTGGACTGAATAGAGCAAGTTGACAAAGGCTCCTCCAGGAGGTAAAGATCCACATGGTGGCCAGGTGCCATGTTAGGAGTAGGAATTTTTGATTCTTATTATTACTTTTTTTCATTTCCTTTAGCATATCTATTCATCTCAATGAAAGTATTTTTATAGTTAAATTGATCTATGATTGTGGCAGCCAGGCTGTCGATTATTTCCTTTCAAAACAAGCTATTAATTTTAGTACACCTTTAATCAGAACAGACTACTAATAATCAAACAAATGATGTTAGACTGAGTAAATTAAATAAATAAGGAAAGGAAAGATATAAAGTAACTTATTACAAAGGAAAGAAACAATATTACAAAATTGTATTGATAAAATATATATGTACAAGACGAATTAATTAACTTAAATTAAATTACAATAGGAATAAAATAATTTGGTTTACGATACAATAATAACTGACAAAAAAACTTTAATTAAATATATCTAACAAGGAACCTGATTCAAAATATGTTCAATATTATTACACATGAATCATCATTTAATCATGACGTGATTAAAAATCAAGCCATCAGGTAAAAGATTCTATGTACAATCACTTGTTATTTTGAGCCAAAATAATTATTAACAGGCTAATATCTTGCAGCAGACCTTCAGGAAATGGGAAACAGAAAATGTCAAACATTTGCACTTATCCTGGTTCTGAACTTTGACAAGTCATTCTCTAATATTTTAAGATCAGCTTCATCGTTCTGCATTATATCCAGCACAGATTTGATAGCATCTTGCTGCATTAGTAAGAACTGAAAAATAAAAGATAAATACATACATTAAGCAGATACTTGCTAACTGTAATATGACAGATAGTTACTTATCAGTATAAAGTAATTCTTTGACAAAATGATCAAGAAGTGTAGTCTAATTTAATTAATCATTTTTGTTAATTAAAAAAAAAAAGTTCTGGAACTTTCTGTGGAACTTGTACTATGCAGAAAAAAATGAAATATGATTCTTACATTTTGTATCAGAAACATTTTAGCTCCAATCATTAGTAGTCATGTTATCCGAGAGATGGAACTGCCTTTATTGTTAGTTATCATAATTATTATTTTTAATTTTCTTTAGAAAGTGATTACATATATACACTTTCACTTAAAGTAAATAAAGTTGTAAATAAGTAAAATATTAGAATGGTATTTTTGCAATAAATGGTTTTCCTTGAAGTAGGTAGTTTTCCTGTTTTGTTAAAAAAAGAGGTAGCTCCAAAAACATTTAATTTATCTTTATAGAGTGGCATTGTATAATTAAGGAATTCTCTTTATTTCTATAAAAAATTAAGAAATAGATCAACCATTCTTGTAATTTCTGATTGAGCCAAAATTATATAACGATTTGATGTGAAGTGCACAATTGACTTAGCTATATAAGCTATAATGATGAGAGATAGTTGACCACGGATAAATTATATGAGGATAAGATGGTTGGAGTAACATAAGTTATTTCAACTAATTATTGTTATATTTTGACCGCACCTCTAACCATCATCTCCTCATATAAAAGCTATAATATAAAAACTCTCTCATCTATACAGTCAAAATGGTAAAAACACTTATTGATTTCTTTTTTCAATCATTACATAAATATAAACATGAATGGAATATGGTCCGGGTGCGGTAAAAAAAAAACTCAAATAGTAGATAATTATACTATTTTATTGAGCCAACGTTTCGCCCCACGTTGCAAGGCTTCGTCAGGGCTGTTTTGACAGACATTTACTTTATTTTTGACTGCCATCAAACGTTGGCTCAATATAATAGTATAATTATCTACTATTTGAGTTTTTTTTTTACCGCACCCGGGCCATATTCCATTCATCTATACACACAGTCAATCAATAATCTTCCAATAAATATAAACAGTTATTACCTGTTTTATTTCATCTTTTACAGCAGGGCTCATGTTATAATTATCTGAAGCTTGCTGAGAAACTTCTTGTTTATGAAGTCTGACCTGTGTCTGCAATTCTGAGAGCCTTCCCTAAAATTAAAAAAAAAATATTATAAATAAACCAACACATTATGGCCACCAAATTTTAAGTTAAACCATTTTTTTTTTTTTATAAATATGAAAGTGATTAAAATTGTTATGATAAGATTCATAAAGACAAAAAGATATTATTTTTTGATATATTGGCAAAAAGCAAGCCAAATTAGTCTTCTAAATACTAAAACAGTAGAAGTCATTTAAAATGGGTTTTGATTTACGCATGATGTCACTATATAATTGGGTCTACTTTTACTATAGAATCCTCGAGGGCATCTGGACCAAAGATGACCTTTTCTATAAACTCATTTTATTCTTTTTGATCACAAATGGTCAGTTAATCCTAAAATTCTTTTGTCAACCATCCTTCTTCTCAAATGGATTCTGACCTTGCTTCTAACTAACCTCTAGGTAAAACTGAAGTTCCATAAAGAATGACACAGTGGTTAAGCAGAATTCGATACTTGAAAAATCAGGTTTTTGAACTCAGAAGGGGCTAAAATTTATCAATTAAGTAGTAGTTGATAGAGAACACAATGGAAGAATGCGTAAGCACAAGTTTTAAGGTTGGTACAGAATATCGCTCCAAATAGAACAATAAAAAGATGGAGTTCTTAAAAAGAAGATAATTTTAAGGGGTCCCTTCGCTGATGATTGCTCTACCTTATTATTCCATTTTTCCAGTTTATAATTCATTCTCCTACAGACCACTGGGTTGCTCCATTGGTCCAATACGACATTACAATTCTTTTTTATAAAATAATTTTCATTTAAATTTCAATACAAAAACTACAATCCAAAATAGTTCCCCAGTAAAACCAATAAGTAGTTGAATAAGTAAAGATAATCGAAATACAATTAACCATCAAAGAATAAGCACTATTGTTTTTACATTAATACTTATAAGTATAGTGGCCATTTACTAAAATACGATCTAACATTAATCATTATTTATCTGTTATTAAAAGCAAGAGGTAATAAAAAAAAATCTCGTTTGAGCTATTTATAAACATATATATAAACAGCTATTTCTTTATTATTCAGGATGACAATACTTTCCCTTATTATATATTTCATACGTAGATATGTAAAAGTAAGATCTGAATATTGCCATAACAATCATGGAAAAACAATAATTAAAAAATTGTTTTACACTTTATATAAGTTCATCCACTGTTCATTATTATTGTTGGTCTTCTAAACAAAGTACTGCACCCCTGGCCTTTCATGGGTGGTAGCGGTACACATTTATTTATTTTTCATTATTTATTAGCATTAACAGTGAGGGATGATAATTTTTTTCTAATCAACAAAATTAAAGATATTTAAAAATAATGATGAAAACATTTTTATTTTTCTGTAACTGGGTTTTCTGTTACTTAAAATTCTTATTTAAGGGTTTCTTGAGGTGTGAAAAACAATTATCAACTTTGTTCTTGCCTAGAATACATCTATTTAAAAAGATTTTTTTAACAAAGCAGTGTAGAATGAAGTGTTATCAGAAGAGATTAGGAGTCCTCGGCTATTTATCATATTCCAATCAGGCTTAGCTTGTTTTTTGAAAACTATTTTCTTCTTTAATGCATTATCAAATTCTGGCATAGTTAAAATTTATCGACTTTATATTACAAGAAACAATGAGAGATTGTTGTTTATTTAAAATAAACAAAATTAAAGGTACTTCACATAATTTTTTTTTAATAAGTTGCTTTAACAACCAAGGAATATACCTGCCTAAAATATGTAATTTTAGTATCATATGACATTTCATTTTTGAGCCAGGCTGCTCAAAGACACACAGACTATTTTCCAAGATTTAGTTATTAGGACTCAGGGTACTTCAAAACGTCTATTTCCATCAAAAACTCAAATTGGAAATTTTTCATGATCACAATACTTCATTTTTTTTTTTTTAACCATATATTTCATATGAAAGTAAAATTAACGATAAAGGAATAAAATAAAAAGATTGATAATTTATGTCATTAAATACCTGGTCAGTAGTTCATAAATACCAATAATCAAATAACGGCTACCAAGATAGGTCATGAAACAGTAGTAATAACATGAGAAGTGGAATGAATAAAAATAATAGTGAGCTTACAGCAAATTGAGGAGAGCTTAGCTGCGACTGTATAGCATCGAGTTGGCTCCTTAGCATCTCTTCTTCAGGTCTCAAAGCAACTCCGAAGTTACGAGCAATTTGCTGCCTAACCATCACCTTACAAAATGAAAATACAAAAAGATTACTTATTTTAAAATTTTCATGATTTAAAATAACAAATTCAGAAAGCAACCCTAGAATATTAAATTGAAATAATAAGAGGATTCAATCATATCTAAAAGGGCTTCACAATATTAATTATCATGAGAAATGGAAAATAGAAAAGAAAATTACTAGTGATACTTTACCTCAAGTACTCTATGTTCAAGTTCTATAACTTTTTGTTTATATTCATTTATTTTCAAACGAGCTGCCTCGTTGGCTGATTTAATTTTCAAAATCTCCTCAGCTACACTGTCCAAGAAAGCTGTATGTCTTTTGGTTTCTTCAACCTGACAATGATACCTCCACCTCAGCTCACTGAACCCGAGGAGTGGCATAGGAATCAGTCTAACAGGATCGGGGTTGTCTGCTTGAGCTTGCTTCCACATCAAAGGATCGATTCCTATCAAAACCAAATTTAAACAACATAAATTCTCAAGATAAATTAAATTTTATGCATGCGTTCCCAAGGTTTTCTCAGTTAAGACTCACTACTATACCAGTTCCTCCACATTGAACAATAAATAGGGATTTTGAGAAAATTAATAATAAAAATAAAATACAAAATCATAAAACTTTATTCTTCATCTGAGGTATCAATCATGGGTGACTCTCTTGAAAATAGATAATTAAGAGAGGTATTTCACAAATAAAAATATTAATTAATAAATATCAATCAAAGCGATTAAGGAAAAACTATTTGGACCACATTAGTCCCAAAATATTTAAAAATAGGACTATATAATAATAAACATTTATACCACAATTTTATTATAAATATAACATCTTTATAACCTTTCAGATCTAATTCATTTGCCATTTTTAAACATAATCCTCATCATCCCAGTCATATTATTTAAAATTATCTTTTATTCTCAGCTATGTACTAGGAATTTTTTTGGTTTCTAGATGCTTTTATGTCTAAAATACATAAGGTAATATTATACACAAATTCCTTTAAAAAAAATCACTGATAAAATTATATAAGCTAAAAGGATACTTTTTTCTTTATATTTGGGCATATTTTTTAAAAATTCAATTGGAAGAAAATTGTTAATTACCACACATTTTTAATCTCCAGCAAAACATATAGATTGTCACTTTTTCCATTTTTTATTTACACTAACTTTGCTGAGAATGAAACTTCTAAATGAATATCTTAAATATACATGGGTAAAATAAGATTGTAATATTTTTTTTTATTATTATTTAGTTTTATTTTTTAAAAATGTGGGTGTAATGTGGTCCACCTGGTTTTTCCTTGATCACTTTGATTGATATTTCTTAATTAAAAATGAATCCCACAAGAAAAACAAACAACTGTAAGAGTTGTATGCGATAGATATAAATACTAATTAAAAGATTTTACAAATTTTGGCAACCCTTCCATAACTTAGTTAAGAAGAATCCAAGAATACAATATTGAACTTCTTATTAAACACCATTAAAATCAGCTAAGTTAAGATTATGCTTAAAATTGGTTTCGATCAAGAAAATGATAAAATTTGAAGTGAGTCAAACTTTTGCAACAACCGGTTAAGAAGTATTTATAATTAAATTTATTACCAGCTGGAGAATTATCAAGGTACTCTTGTATCTGATCCTTATCAGGGCAACTGAAAGGATAACAATCTGTAACGCCCATTTGCTTCAACTGGTTAACCTGGGTTGGTTGCAAGAGGAAACTAGCGAGCTCTTGATTGGAAATCCTTTTAATATGACCTGAAACAAGAAACATTGGATTTTAAAACAAAATTTTCTTAATCAAACACTGGATTCACTAAACTTTACATAAATGAAAGTTGGGGTGATAAAAAGAAGAATTTGAAATATAACCAAGACCATTTTTACAGGTATTTTTTAATTTTTAGAGAAAATTGGTTTTAATTTCCATTTTAAGTTTCCCCCCAGCCCCTTATTGATCTAAACTGAATTCCCCTGGATCTGGACTGAGTATATGTTCCATCTGCAATTATTTTCATAAGCCTTCTCCACTTTTCCGGGATTCTGACCTTCCTCATTGCTCCACTTTCCCGATCTTGACATTTTCCTATGAGATACTTTAAAAATTCCACAGTTCTGTGGGTTGATGATGTGATTGTAACCATTCAATATTTCAATGACTTCTCCAAAACAGCATAGGGTTTAAAAAATAACTTAACTAAGGGATTCTCTTCTAATTTACGTTTAGTGGTATGTGTTCCATTGTCACAAGTTCATGGAGCATATTCCTATGAAATATCCAATTATATTAATTAATGCAGGGATGTTTGTATCATTTTTTCAGAAATGTGATTTTAAATAGTTATTACTATAGTTTTTTTGTGAGCATAAAAACTGAATCGCAATAAAAAAAAAATCGAATCCTGCACCATATGTCATAAATGATTCAATCCACCATTAGTCAAAACTCAAAATTCATCCATTATATAGTACAATGATAGATCTGTCATTGAAAATAGGGATTGTCACACTATGTTTTTTTATTATTTTTTTTTTTTAAATGAAATTTGTTTCATATTTTTACGACAGGGTGAGGGTGAAATGTAGGACTAGAGTTTAAAATTTTAACTATTGTTTAACTAAGGATACAGGTAGTATTGGACCTGATAAGCAAAATGGTTCTTTTTAAAAAAGGTGGAGCTCCTTGGGAACATTTCATAGACAAAGATTGACCTAAGACAGCTCCATGCGGACATAAACTTATAATTCCAATAAAACTGATTTGGGGGATGTGGTGGCTGAGAGTGTTAAGGTATCACCCTAAGCAACCTCAAGTTAAAAGAGACATTGGTTCAAATTAAGCATGGTATGATCACAATTTATGTTGTGGGAGACCCATAGAATCAATCTCGACCGAATAGTTTCCTCAGATAACAAAAAATACTTCTACAATTTAAAATACATTCAGCAGTAGCAATAAGTAAAATTAAAGAGAAATTTTACAAAGATGCTTGAAAATGACAAAATGGATTTTAAGATTTAAACGTAACAATTTCAAGCCTAATATTTTTATATTTAGTCAATATATAAACATTCAGACAAATAAAAATGTTTACCATTGCTACTTTTTTCTTCCATAAAAATAAATACAAGAGTAGATGTTGCAGAAATAGGTCGAATGGTGTCAACATGTAAAGTGAGATTAAGTCGCTGACTTAGGCCGAAGATAGCAGCCAATCCCTGACCAAGCTGTTGGTCTTGATTCCTAAAATTCAAATAATTTATATCATTTCATTCATAATTATTTAGTGAAAAAAAATAAGCCTTGAGCCTGAACTTTGTAATTATCTACTGATTGAATAACAATAATAAAAATTAATTTTAAAAGAAAACTCTCAGTATTAAATTCAAAATAATAAATATATACAAATACTTTTTTTAATGATGAAGGTATCATTGATCATAGAAATAATTCTAACAGGTGCTTACAGGATATGACTGGGAAAGAAAAATACAGAAGTCAGTTATTTCTGTGTGGGCTGATATTTTGGCTTAAGTTGTAAACTTAGATCAGGATTGATATAATAGAACAAGAAACAAGAAGTATAGAATAAAACAGGGCATAACAAAGAAATAAGAAAATAATAAACAGTATGAGAATTATATGAATGGACTAGTTGGTTTGCACCTTATAAATTTATATATATTTTATTATACCTTACAAACATTATTTTAATTTTTCACGAATCACATACACAATTTTCTTACTCACTGATGATAGCTTCTTATTACACTATTTTATACAGGTTGGTTTACTCAGCCCACATGAAGGCTGTAACAACACTACATGTTGAAATAAGTTAACTTATTTGTGTGTTTTTTTTTCTTAATAATATTTTATTGGTTAACTAACAGGGTCTTAGGAGTAAACGTGTACATGTAAATATACATAAGGATGTACTATGCCGAGGAGGGAGAGAGTGGTTTCTACTATGTAAAAAAAAAACTTGGATATAAGAAACAAATTCACTCGGTCCTATCATATTTTATATAAGTGGGTAATACCATAATAGGATGCCTACAAATAAAACTATACAACCAGGATAGGCCCAATGTTGTAGGTTAAAAAGTTCGCATTTATTAAATAGTTACCACTACTTTTTAATTTGTTAATTCTGACGGCATTGGTTATAGTGACAAGAATTTCTGGACCCATGATTTTCAGAGCCTTACCAATTTATTTTTATTAGTGTAAATAGCAACCATAGTTATAATGACCGACTGTCAAATTATCCATTATCATCCAAATAAAGCAATTTATTGGTGTTTGGTAGCAATAACTGATTATAAAAAATTCTTATTTTGCATTTACAAAATGTGTGTAGTGATTATTTATAAAGACGATCGGCTATAATGACCGAATATGCTTGGCCCCTTGGAGGTCGTTATAAATGATATCCAGTGTATATTGAAATATATATATATTTTTATTTTATTTATTTATTGATATTTACAACTGTATAAAAAAATACAACCAGTAAATTTGATCATAATGACATAATGATTTGATACAGGATGTAGAGAAACTACCCAGTAGTAGAACTCTAAAAAC
>NW_027108122.1:2014926-2017803 GCF_000696795.3 Halyomorpha halys | reverse complement strand
AACCACTCGGTATGTCTTTTCTTGCTTCAATTGATAGCAATGGAAGTCATAATTTTTCTCGGTCAAATGGTTGACTAGTTTTTTGTAGTTATCTTTATTGGTGGTATTTATTTTTATGTCTTTGACGCGTGAGAAGCATCTAAAATTTGGCTGTCCGATTAAGTCAGCAATCTCTCGACCGAATGATATAAAATTTTCTATTTTGGTCACGAAAATAGGAGGTGGTTCTGGATCTGAAAATCCTTTGAGACTCTGGATTGTTACTAGTTAAATTTTTGACAACAGTAGAATTATTGCTGGTAGATGGGATAGGTGTGGTCTTTTCTGGTTTTGTGAATGCAGTGCAAATTTTAGCTGGTTCAACTGGCTTTTTGGATTTAGCCGCTTTATTCTTCTTTTTATTAGGTGAATTACCCGCTGACCCGGGGGCAGTGTTTCTGTGGCGTTTTTGACGAGTACGGCTCTTTAAATATTGGGAATCCATTTCGCTTATTTCCGAAAACGGGGTCTCTTCATCTTTTCCGGAGTCTTCACATGACATATTCTTGTCCGAATCCATTATATGAAGAAAAAAAAAAATACAAGCTTAAACAAATTATTCTAAAAAAACTAAACTGTACACCAAATTATATAGAAATATAAAAACTGTTTTCCAGTAAAACACAATGTTCATTAAAAAATAATCTATATAAAGAGGTTTATAGTAAATGAAAGTTTAATAAATAGAAAAAAAAAAATTTCATGGTATGGTTTTCATTTATCCATTTGGCCTCTACCAATTCCACAATTACCCCTGATAATTGAGTTTCTACTGTATTTTCAGTCAAGATGTCATTTGTATGCCCGGAAGTAATGTCTTCCCACCATTTCTAGTTAAACCAAAATAGAACTGAAAGGGTTGCATTAAATTATAGGCATCATGCATTATTTTATGTTTGGTGTTTCAGAAAATAATCTGTAATTTTAAATAATTACGAAAATTTTGGGAAATATACCCAAACAAGAAAAGATAATGTATGCAATAAAATAATAAAAGAACTAATTACCTAATTTCCTCCTCTTTTTTATTAAACTGTAAAGCAACAAAACCATCTCTTGGTTCAACCGTTGGCTTTACGCTATAAACAATGGCTTTAAACCTGTAAAATGGGTTCTGTGGTGTGTACTCAGCTGGAGGTGCATTTGGATTGTAAAATCCTGAAAATAATAAAATAAATACGTAACAAAAATTAAATGTCACAAGATAGTATCAAACTGAAGTAAGAAGCTTATAGTTAGTTATTATTTTAAACCATCCATCTCAGTTACACCTAAACATACTATCAGATTTAACAGAACTATGGTAGTTTAATAATTAGACAAAATATAATTATAAATTTACTATAACACTTAGGTGGTTTGGGAGCATGTATGAAGATAAGCTATCGTCAAAGGTCACTTTTCTAGCTTGTGTTTGGAGTAGTAGAGAAAGGTTTAGCACCTCTCTTTCACCTTGAGTTGTCTCGAACAGTGTTTAGTACTGGCGGGCCATCAGGTGGTTCAGCAATAGCTCAGGTGGTTGAGGTGCAGGTCTGTGCAGCTTAGGAACTGCGGCGGTTCCGGTTTGAATCGGGGCCGAGGGTTGACATTTTTCATTTCTCTAGCAGTTCCACAAAATGAAAACTTGACCCCTCCCCCCCACCATGGTTAGAATAGGTTGGTTACCTCTAGATAACCCTCTTCCCCACCCCTCCATATGTCAGAAATAAAGGACAGGAAGGTGGTCATAAAAAAAAAAAAAAAAAGTACTATACTATTCCTAGTAGAAATGTTGTTCTGGGTTCTGCTGTTTTTAAGGATTTTAACATTCCTTTAATTTTTTTTATCATAAAATTTATTTTTGTAGTATATGAATTATTTCCTTATGTATTCTTTTATTTTAAACAATTCCAATATTTTTTTCACGTTTAAAAATTTTTTATCTCTATTACATATAAAAGTTTTAGTGATTTTTTTAATTCAGAAGAAAAGTGGTCATGAACATTGTTTTTGAAGAGGCACTAAATTAAAATGCTGGGATAAAGACTTGAATTATTTTTTTTTTCCTGCTTACACTATATTGAAAAAATAATACAATATGAACTACATGTAATTATAGTTATACAATGGGAGCAACAACTAGAACAATTAAATGAACATTTGTATAATTTGTGATATTGGGGTTAGTCCCCCGTTAGGCCGACAGGTAACCTCTAGTATTATTTTGAATTATTTCATATTTTCTAAATATTTTATAGAAAATGTGGTTTTATACAATAACTATCTTGAGTCCTTATTCAGTAATTCAGTAAAAGAACCGCAAAACATTCATGCATAAGCTGATTGCCTACAGAGATAGAATGGTATGCGACAATAGTGGTCATAGTTAAAAAAAAGATATTTAAACTTATTTGGCTAAATATTACATTTTATACATTATATTATGCTTAGTTAAATTAAAAGATAAGAAAGTAGTAAAAAAAAAAAAAAAAGAATTGTGCTTCTAAGTAGTTTTCCAGGGAGCCCCTGGAGTCAAAAATGTTAAACCAGTGGTGTCCAACTGATGGCACACGAGAGGGTCCAGCAACACCTATTTTTGTGATAATTTATAAGAATTATTTTGATAATTACCTTTCTTAAGGTTCAGATGTTAGCAGACAGGATTTAACAGATAAATGCACAATAAAAGTAACTCGAAATGCACCAAATAATGAGCCATAAAAAACAATAATGATATGAATATCATAACCAAAAGAGACAAAAGTGATATAGTGAAAATCAGTACTTTTTTTGGCCTTAATTTTATTAAATTCTCCAACATATGGCAGATAAATGTATGTATGTATATATATATATATA
>NW_027108122.1:2014463-2014876 GCF_000696795.3 Halyomorpha halys | reverse complement strand
GGAGAACGGCGTTATATATGTAGGTGAGGAATAGGATGGCTTTTCGAGGAAGAAGTTTAAGGATGTTTAATGGGATGTTATTAGGTCGTATCCAGGAGCTTTGCGGGTAGGTAATCGTTGAATGATGCTGGATATTTCAGAAGGATGAAATTTATTTATTTTTTTTTTCGGCCAAGACTCCCATTGGAGTCCTATACTGCCTAACCATGGTTGGGGATCAAAGTTCTTCATTTTGTGGGATCGCCACTCAATGAAAAAAGTCAACGTCCCAGCCCGGATTCGAACCGGCACCGCCAACAGACATCAAATAAGTATAGAACTGTGTCTTAACCACTGAGCTATGGGCGGCCCAGAAGGATGAAATGCTTTAGGTGGTAGGGTCATTTGGAGTGGATTATTGAGTTCTGCTTCAA
>NW_027108122.1:1985881-2014110 GCF_000696795.3 Halyomorpha halys | reverse complement strand
TATATATATATGTTTGTTTTTTTTTTACTTGGATATTCAGCATTCAGGCTCCAATAAATTATAATATAGCTTCTGAAGGAGGTTGTGAATGAATGAACCATAAGCTGTTGTTTACAAAATATTTGGTAATATATAGAAGAAAACTCTCATCTAATTATTAAAGGAATCTTAGATAGCAATTATCAATCAATATACGTGCAAGTTAAACATATTAGAAGAAAACAGGAAAAGTAAAAAAGCTCCATTTGTGGATACTAAATAAACTCTATGAGCAATATTAGTTACAGAGCTTTGAGATATGTTCTTCATTCCTTGTTAGGGAAGAAACTGAGATATTTCTCTTAACAAAGTTAGCTTACGATGGAAAATGGTTTGCTCATGACAATTGTCAGTGGGTAAATGTTGATGGAAAAGCAAGGACATATTTACCAAACAAAATATACATACTACAAAACAAACTAATAATGGACATATGGTAGTCTATGTCTTGTGTCATTGACCATTCTTTTAAGCCTAAAGATGATATTATCAACTCTACATTCAACAAAAAAATTGCGTAAATGGATCAAAAAATCTTCAAAAAGCAACCTGCGCTGATAAATTGGGCCTAGGCAACAATGCTAGGCCTCATTGATCAAAACAAAGTGAAACAAAATTAAAGGAACTGTGTTACAAAGTCTTTATACACCATCATTATTATGTGAACTTGCCTCTGTCGAAATGGTTGTGTAATGTGATGAGACTCCAATTTATGATGTGGGGTACTTTGTACCAGAAGGCCTCAATAATCCCTACTTAATAGGTAAGGTCTGGTTAGGAGGTGAATAGACAGGATGAGTCTTACGGGTCCCATCCATAAGTTCTCAAAGGGTGGTAACATCATTCTATGAGGTACTATGCCAGCAGATACAAAAGGGTATGTAATCCGGACTGGGTACCAACCGTCAGGACTTAAAGACAGGAGAGAAGGCAGAGATTATTCATTTTTTAAGGAATTTGGACAACTTTATTCACAGGAAAATTTTTTAATATGATTTAGGCCTTCATATCATGATAATATAACATAAAACATATGTTCTAAATTAATTTCTTCTCTAAGCTCTGGATTTTCCAGTTTTGAAATAAAAGATTTATTTTTTGTAGGAAAAAGTGAACAGAAAAATAAGATAACTAATTTGAATGAAGGAGATTGATTCATTACAATATAAATAATAAAATGAGCCCATACTCAAATGTATTAGGTAAATGAGAGTACCAGTGAATAAATAATGAAACAATTATTTATATATTTTTGTGGTTAGTCTTGTTTCACAATTTAATTATTCTGCTAAAGAGTACCTGGAATGTTCCAAAAAATGTAAAGATTCAGAATTAATCAAAAAATTAATCAACCAAAATTAAATGAATGAATTTCCATAAAAAAGGTGAGCAATAAATCTTAAAAAAATTAGTACAAACTTTAATAGGCTATATTTTCGCTAATACTGATCCAATTTAACAGTGTTTTCATTTTTCAGACAATTTTATTGCCTTACAAAAGCCTATAGAAAATCACCTTTTTTTTTTTTTCTTTCCAAAAAGAAATCTCTAAGCAAGTTGCACACTGAAAATTTTGGATGATTTCAATACTCTCCTTACCTAAGTGGTTAGGAAATTAAAAATATGAGTAAGTTGCCATATCTCCACAAATACTGATCTAATTTCGATTTTTTTGGAAGGGGGTGGAGAATCATATTACCTTTAAAATAAATATATACTTAGTTTAACATAAAATGAATTCTTTTTAGCTATGTGGAAATGAAATTTTCCTTTCTTCATGACTTTTTTCCAGCTTTTTCTTGAAGACTAATGTTACACATGAAAAGTTTAAGGGCTTTAAGGAGAAGACTTTAAGTAAATTTAATAACAAATCATTACAGCCATTTAGACACTGCACTCAAGAGAAAAAAAGAGTTTCAGTTATTGAACATAGGGTATCCTATTTAGTACACAGGCATTGGGAGCCAAAATCACACAAAACAAAAAAATGCAACAAAATTGGGATAGTGGTGCGATTCGTTTGCCAGACTGTCAGCGACGAAAGGGTCTATATAGGGGAAGAGACGACCCCCCCAATAAACACCTGTGCTGGCTGGCGAAGGCGGTCGGCAGATTGAGGTACGTCTGGTTTACTCGAGGGTGAGTCAGATGCCGCTGAGAAAATGGCCAACCTGTTGTCATCATTAATACAGCTGAGGATCTGGAAGCCTTTCACTGATGCCACCCCCCTGGTTACATCATATTTAAACCTTTGTTAATTTGATATTTATTATTTTTATTGCTTACCCTATTTTTAAATTTTCATTATAACCTCTCATTTTCTTTTTTTATTTCTCAACTTAAGAAAAGCATTCTTTTTTATAGATACTATTAATTTATTAGTGCATATGATTTTTTTTTTTTCCTTTAGTAAATTTAACTTAGTTTTTCTGATATATTTTTCAAACACATTTTTACATCTATATCTATTATTTTCATCTTATTTTTTATTTACTCTTCTAAGTAGCATTATTTTTATTTTTATTTTCAAACCAAGTAAATTGTCATTGTGTTCAAGTATTTCTTTTATTTCAAGTAAATTATCATTGTGTTCAAGTATTTCTTTTATTTCTAGTAAATTTTATTTATTATTTCTATATTTTTCTCAATTTAAAGTAACACTGTATTTAATTTGTTATCTTTTCACTCAGCATATTTTTTATATGCCTAATACGAGTTTATTGCCTACCTCATTATATTCAAAATGGCAATTAGTGAATGTACCCTCTCCCTTGATATTAACCCAAACATCCTTTTCAACACATTCTCAATTTTCCTTCCTTATTCCAATAATAAATTTGATCCATTCCTCACTCATTCACATTCTTTCCTTCAGTCCTACATGACTAGTATCCTAACATCCTATCATGTTAACTCCCAATCCCTTCTGGCACATTATGACGAATTTCTAGATTATTTCCTCCAAAATCTTTACCACATCATTGCCGTCTTAGGAACGTGGCTTAAACCCAATATCCCAACTTCCGCCATCTCCATCCCCAAATATACTCTCCTTCGTCATGACCGAATGAACCATACTGGCGGTGGAGTTGCTCTTTACGTTCATGACAGTCTGAGGGCCAAAATCCTTTCAAAGTTTCTCTCCTTTGACACCACTATCTGGAAAAATTGTTTTTGCCACTTACGTCAAGCTCCTTTTTCCTCCTCTATATTGTTATTTATCGCCCACCTCGAGTCCATTTTGATGATGCATTTGAATCCTCCTTCCTTTCATATATTCCTCTCTTCCAAAACATAATAATCGCAGGCGACCCTCCCAATCGATCATATCTCATATCTTATGGACCGAATTTTTTCCCTAGACCTTTATATTGCTCCCTACCAATCCACACATCATACTCAGTCCACTGATACCAGGCTTGATGTATTTATTATTGATTCCCCACAGAACCTTTTATCCTCCTCCCAAATTCTTATGTCTTTTCTTTCCTCCCATGACTTAATCAAAATTTCCTACAACATTCTCACTCCTTTGCTTATACCAAAGAAAATTAGTAGGTGAAACCTTGATTCCTTAACCATAGAAAACATTGGTCCCTACCTTGATGAACTTTCCCTCTCCTTAGAACCTATCTATTTACTTTTATTCATTGATGACATGGTTGAATGCCTATCCTTAAATTTCTAAACCAACACGCTCCTCTTAAAACCCGTACATTCAAACGCTCTCCAGCTCTCTGGATCAACTCAGAAATAAGAAATTTAATGAGAAGATGAGATGCTGCCAGAAGACGCTTCAGACGCACCAGAAGTTCAGAGCACTATTCCACATTTAAAACCCTCTAAACCTTACCCAAACATCCTTACACCGCGCCAAGGAGCAATACTTTCACATCCTATCCCAAGCACCTGATCCTAAATCTAAATGGAAAATCCTAAAGAACCTCTCCATTATAAGTCCTAAATCCTGTCCACACTACCCAGTTGATCCAGACGAGCTTAATACTTTCTTTGCTGCTCCTCCTCCTTCAACAACCTCATGCGAATTTTCATCTCTTCACATCCCTGAAAAACCGTTTAATCCCAATAACTTTTATTTCTTGAATGTTTCTCCAGATGACTTAATCTCAGCAGTCCTCAAGTCCAGAACTAACGATTATGGCCCAGACAATGTTCCTGTAAAGATCATCAAACTTTGTCTCCCTACCATTCTTCCTGCCTTCCTGATCATTTATAACTTCTCCCTTCAAAATTCCGTTTTTCCCAAAGCCTGGAAGAAAGTCCTCGTCCGACCATTGAACAAAATACCTTCTCCTTCTTCAGTTTCCGACATTCGGCCAATATCCATTTTGGCCAAACCACTACAAAGATTAGTCCACTCCCACTTAATAGTTTTCTCGAGCAAAAAAGCACTCCTTAATCCTTTCCAATCCGGTTTTCACTCTCAATATTCCACAAAATCCGTTTTATTGAAAATTTCCCAAGACCTCCAATCTGCAATAGACAATCATCATATATCAATTTTAGTTCTTTTTGATTTTTCGAAGGCATTTGACACAGTTAACCATAAGATCCTCCTCAATAAACTTCAAAACCTTTCTATGTCAAATAGTGTCCTAAAGTGGTTCCTCTCCGTCCTGTCCCATCGTTCCCAAACAGTTGTCATTCCGAACAAACCTCTTTCCTCTCCCCATCTTCTGACACGAGGTGTTCCTCAGGGATCCTCACTTTCACCAACCCTTTTCTCCATTTATATCATTAGATCTTCCTGATTCCATTCACCACGCACAATACCACCTATATGCAGACAATCTCCAAATCTATCTGTCCTTCCATCCCTCCGAAATGCTTGAGGCCATCCAAAAAATACAAGAAGATATTGACAGCATTAATGCATGGGCGTCTAACAATGATTTGAAGTTGAATGCTGAAAAAACTAAGGTCATTCTTATTGGTTCCAAGCACCTCCTTGATTCCCTCCCTTACTGTCCTCTACTCTTCCTTAACAACCAACCGATCTACTTCTATCCTACAATAAAAAACCTTGGTGTCACCTTTGACCAACACCTCTCCTGGAATAACCAAATTTCCCAAATCACATGCAAATCCATAACTGTACTCAAACAATTCCTAAGATTCTGTAATTCCATTCCTCAGAACACCTGTCAGCTCCTAGTATCCTCTCTCGCCTTCCCCCACTTAGACTACGGATCCTTGGTGTATGGAGGGCTATCTGCAGGACTAGAGTTGAGACTGAATAGACTCATGAATTGCTTTGTAAGATTTATCTTTGGGTTTCCTAGGCGCTCTCAAGTCTCATGATGGTATACCGAGTTGAAGTGGCTCTATTTGGATAGAGCTAGGCTCCCGAAGGCAATACCTCCTTGGTGTTTTCCTATACCAAGTTCTTAAAATCAAAAAACCTACCTATATTTTACCTACATTTCCTCACTCTTCGTTCATTCATCCAATCATTAAACACCAGATCCCAACTGATTGATTTATATATCCCCTCCTATAGATTTATATATTGCCTTGTTTAGCAAATCCTTCGTCATACGTGCAGCCTCATTCTGGAATTCTCTTCCCATCTCCATTCACCAGTCCTCATTCATTCTTTCCTTTAAACAACACCTATTCCTCCACTTATTGTATAGCCAAACCTCCACATCATTGTAATCAAATAAATAGGCATAAATTGATTAACATTATAAACAGTAGTAAAGCCAGTATACCTATGTAATTTCATTCTACTATCTGAAAATTTGTAAATGCTTGCCAGATAAAAATCTTAATATATGAACCATGTATTTATTCTTAGGAGACATGTCCCAGAAAAAAATTATTTTTTCATTTCAAAATTACCTGTTCTAGAAATAATGAGACACTAATGGGCAAAAATAATTTTTTTTACTGACAGGTCTCTAAAACGAATAGATCCTTTGAAAATTGACCACATCAAAAATTTGACCCAGATACAATACTCTCCATACCTGGGTAAGGAAAGTAAAAAATAATTAAATTAAAGTTACCACCTACTTTGTAAGGGAATTAGGTCGAAGTTTAGGACACAAAATGTTTGGCTTATAATTTGACCAGGTTTTCTTTCAAAACTTTTAAAATTTTATGTACTATTTTAAGTTTAAGAAGTAGAATTAAGTATATTTATAATTTAATGAGTTATATTTTCCATTTTACATAGCTTGAATTATGTATTGTCTTTCTCAAGATTCAAACCTCCATGCATATGAATAATAAATATGACTCTTACTTATAAAATACGTTATTTTACTGTTCCATAACAACCCTGGTTTACTTAACTACAGGTTAAGTGAATAATGTAAGGTGAAAAAGAACAGAGAGCGAGACTGTGTTTGAAAGAGAGGGACTGATGAAGAAAAAGGTTAGAGGAAGGAATTTATTTGGAATTAGATAGTGTAAGGGCATGAACTAAATCAACCCTCTTCTCTATATTTTATACACTAGGTGCCAAACTAATACAAAAATTTAATTCTTAGGCTAAAAATTCCAGATGACTGGCAATTTTTCAAATATGATTCTCAATTTTTTGCAATTATGAAAAATCAAGCAGCATTCCTGATCTTTAAAGAATTCAATGCTGTTTGACACTCTGACATTAAATGTAAAATAACCTAATACTTCAGTGACTTAATGTATAACTTATGGGTCATCATAGGTGCGGTCACTAAAATATATTCGAATATCTTTGTAAAATATGGTATTTACCTTGCGTTAAACCACTCCCAAGACCTCCAGAACCTATTCCAGTGCTAGTAATAGATCCAAACCCAGTTCCAATCGGTTTGGTTCCAAAATTTCCAAACCCTAAAAAATACAAGAAGCTTAATAAAATGGTACTGAGTTTTATTTTTGTAAATATATAAAAATGAATATTTCTGTTAATTTTTTTTTCTATAAGGAAATACATGACATATCTTAAATGTCTTCATGAACAGATTCAACTAATAAAAACAAACAAGTTTGTTAGTAATTACAACATATATTATCAACTTTCTCCATGAAACGAGGTCCACTAAGCACAATTATGAGTCATAATTATTTTAAATAATTTCCAGATATGAGGGTCTACTTTAAGCGGGCATGCAAACACCTTTTTGTTTTATTTTAGTACCTGTAGATGGAGTGGTACTTGACTGACCAAACCCAGAAAATAAAGAAGGAGTTGTAGTTGTTGTGGTGCCAAAAGTAGATGTTCCGAAACCACCAAATCCAGTACCAGCTGTTGTTGCAGCTGTAGATGGAGTACCAAAACCAAAACTAGGCTGCTGAGTCGTAGCAGTTCCAAAGGTAGTACCAAATCCCCCTATATTACATAATTTTCTTTGTTTTGTTTTAGTTCATATTTATATATTTTAATCAGTAACTGAATAAAAAACAACATGCAATTAAAAATATATATACATCATGCTTTACAGATAACATGCAATAAGAAATATATATTTTATAACTAGATTAGTTTCACAGAATTTTATTTTTCAAATTTTGATTCATTAATAAGGTGAATCTATTTCAATTGAGAACTTCACTGAGTTCATTTCACAATATAATATATAACAAAATAATACAGATAAAGGCACTCTTTTATCGAATAGCTTTCAATTTTAGCACTTATATAACTATGAAACAAATAGGAAAAGAAAATTGAAAATTATATGGATACATATCAATGGTAAAAAAAAAAAATTGATTAAATTTATAAACATATATGATAATTTTTAACATACATTTTTTGCAATGGCGACTGGAATAAATGACTTACCAAAACCAGGAGCAGTAGTGGTAGTAGTGGTTCCAAAGCCAGTGGTTCCGGTGCAGGCAGTTCCAAAAGAAAAACTTGATGTACCAAACCCAGTTGTGGCTGCAAGAAAATAATACAAATAAATACTTTAGACAGGAAAGTTATGAAATACAGAACATAATTAATGACAGTTTCATGAATTTCATAGATAGCAAAATTAGATAAAATGTAGTCAAAATGGTCAAGGAGAAACAGATGAATAAGTCTGAGTGACTTATCAAATTATCTTTCTTTTGCAGTGATTAACATGTTATCAACAGGAAACAATAGTCACGGACCAGTTATCTAAACTTAAGAGGGACAATTATTTGAAGAACCGATATGACTTACAAAAGAAGAGTCCATTATCAGGTTGACAGCAGTGATTCAAATTTTAACAACTATTTATACTAAAAAAACTATAATAATAATAGCCATAAGAACCGTATATTATTTTCAATTACATAAATAACGTGTTTCTTACTATTTTTTATTCAATTAATGGAAGTTTTACATTATACGATAACCTACTGATAGTTAATAATGTGTAAATTTTTTATGCAACAGATAATTTTAATAAGCATATTTACTGGATTACTATGGTGTGCTGAAATAGAAAAAGGATGCAAAAGATCTGTTGCACTGAATACAAATGCATTATTGCAAATAGAGTGTACACATCTACCAAAGATGAACTTGCCACCAGATGTAAGATCACTAATTGTAAGTAAATTTCAATACAATTTACCATAAACAAAACAAAATAGGTAACCATTAACTAAGCGGAAAATATTTAATTATAACTTCAACTAAGCTTGATATAACCACTAATTTTATTTCATATAGTATAATTTTAGAAATATAGCTACAAAGCTACATACTTTTATAATTAGAAATTTCTTTAAAGTATAAAAAATAAATGGATTTTTTTTCTACCGATGTTTTCTCCAACATTTAGAAATTTATTTACAGTTCAAACGTAAAGAATTAACATGCTTAGGTACAGCAATAATCAATGAGTGAACTCAATATTTAAAAATTTAAAAAAGTAGTATTTAAATTCTACAATGAATGTGAAATAAATATATAATTAGGTAACTCGTTTTCTTTTTTTTGATGCTTTTGAAATCAGATTAGTAACCTAAAGATTATTGGAACAAATCCAAATTCATAGGAATATAGAATGGCTCAGGTATTGTCTACAATACATTGTTATCTCCTTAAATGAAGCTGTTAATCTCACTAAAATAAGGCATTGGTAATATTAATTTTAAATGCTATTCTCATCAAGAGAATAGTCAAAGCTTTCAAACGATGATTAACAAATTTATCACTTTGTAGGGATTTAACCATATGGCCTGCTCTCTCCCATTCTTTTAATGGAAGTAGAAATTTCTCAAATACATGATATTTTTCTTTGATAAAATATATATATTAAAAAAGTGAATAGACTTCATTATATAAAATGTAGTGGTGGTAACCAAAAAATAAGCTTCCAAATGGTCCGCATAAATTAGCCCTCCAGGAGAAGTCGCTCTATAACGTGAAACAAACTTAAGTTTATGCCCCTTACCATAAACGCAGCCTTCACACATTTCTGAATCTGCCTTTAGCTTGAGTTCAATTTCTCTCTCAACAACTTCCTTGATATGCCACTTGTCTTGATGGCCTAGTTTCTCATGATACAGCTGTAAAAGTTACTCTGGATCAATCACTGAAATGACAGTCTCAGACTTTGAATGGTAAATATTAAGCTTTATATGGCCACCATATTTTAAGCTTAAAATGACCACCATTGATATTCTGATGTCCGGTAAGTACTTCCTTAATGTCAACTAAAACACTAAAAGTTTCAGCTGTAGAAATAAATTTACATCCAATACAGAGAATACATTTTTTTGGATAGATGGAACAAACCAAACATCTTTAAGAGTAATAAATTTATCACAACTGGTACAAAATTCTACCTCTCCAAAACCTAATACAGCAACTTCATCACTATTAGCCATAGTTACTTGAAGAGGACTGTCAAATTCTTTCACAAATTTAAAAAGACTTCTGTTATTACATATGTGATTCATGTGATTACCATTGTCCACATACGAGTTACATATAGCATTATAAATATGGGACATATAAAGGGTCAAATTATTAGATTCCAGAGGCATAGGAGGGCGACCATTTTTTTACTGTTTTATACAGTTTTTGACGATATAACCCTCTTTTTTGCAGTAGTTATATATAAATTTCTTCTTAAAATCATTCTTAGAAGAGATATTTTTACTCTTAATAAGAGCAAAAGCCTCATCACTAGATTTATAGTTAGAGCAGCCGCTCATGTAAACATTATTCAGAGCCCTTTCGTGACAACACAAATAACTTGTTAAATTATCAATAGAACGTTCAGCTTTAGGCATTAATTGCAAAGGAGAGTTAAAAGAGCAATATTCTGGTGGTAACGATTCTAAAATCTTACATATAAGAAGAATATCAGGCAATTTCTATTCATTTAACTCAATATTTAAATTGTTCCAGATATTTTTAAGTTTGGATGGGCGATTAGCCATTTCATCCTCAGGATTATACTTGAAATAAAAAAATTAAGACATAAATCGAAAGATTTGTCCTCTGAATCAACATAAAAAATTCTCTGCAACTCTAGCCCACTTCTCTAGCCGAACTAAACCTCATAACTTTCATTAAGGTTTCCTCAGTCATATTTGTGATGAGAGCTAAGAGAGCCTTAGTATCATCACTCTGATAGAATTGCAATTTATTATTAAAATTCTTATAAAGGCTTCTTCTGGCTTATCACCTTCTGGTTCTTCAAGTTTGGTGATCATCCTCAATATAACATTTTCTCCACCAGGAAAACTAAGTAGTATGAGGACTTTGTATTTCAAAGTAGCCCAATTGCTCTTTCCTTCAACTTTATCCTATATTAACTTTAATATTCATCTTGAAAACCTCAAACCATGGATCTTGAAAAAACTGTCACTTAGAAAATACTGCTCACGTATATTCTGTCAACACTGATGGAAACTTGATAGACCCATAACCTGTTAAGGTATTTTTAAAATAAATAAAATTGGGCTATAACTAAAAACTACTTTATTACATATCACATGTACTTGTGGCCATAAACTTCTGGCAGCATGCTGATTGACAACCAAATAAATATTGATACAAAAGTTAATACAGAATTGTGTTAACTTAACAGTTTCTAATTTAAAAAAAAACATATATATATATTTAAAGAGGTTACAAAAATACCAATTTTATTATTATTATTTTTTTTACAGAGTATATTGAAAAGTTTCTTTGTCTAACAATACACTTAGACAAAGCATTATTATTTTAAATATTCATTTTTCCTACAAAAAAATATATTTGATTGTTTTTGAATGATATCCAAAGATATTACCAATAATAATGCAGGCACTCGGTGATAAAACATTGTAACTTCCACAATATTAAAATGTTAAAATATAAAAATACCAACATCATCCCTTTAAAAATACAAAAAATTCAATTAATCTTTAATATATAATAAGAATTAATATGTTATCTAAAAGCCTGTTTTTAAAAAAAAATCCACATTAAGTATAAAAAGTATAATGTTATCCTTCCTTAATTTAGCTATGTTCTTTACACATTATAGATAATGAAATATTTTAACAAATGTAAATCACTAGGTACAAGGAAACCTCGGAGAAATAAATAAAGGAGTACTAAAAACAAGTTTCATGGTACATAAATTGAACGTTTCAAATTGTAACATATCTTCCATCCTAGATAGAGCATTTTGTGAGATGAATCAGCTTAGAACTCTAATACTAACAAACAATCATATAGAGTACATTGAAGAGGAAACATTTAGGTAAAGTAATAACTGAGCAATATTTAATGAAATTAATTTTGTATCATTGAATGATGATCTATTTAATATATTATAAGCTAATACATTTATAACGTAACTTATCACAAATTATTTATTTTTCTAGTAATCTAAAGCTATTAACGGAACTACATATAGATGGAAATAATCTTAAAGTGATTATACCTAGATCATTTAAAGATACTGCATATCTTAAAAATCTAAATCTAGAAAATAATCAACTATTGGAAATACCAGCAGAGCTGCCGAAAACTCTAGTAATTTTAAATGCAGCAAATAATGATATAGAATATATTGACATGGAAAGCCTAAAAAACCTGGTAATACACTGGATAAAATTGCATAACCTATTAGATTTTTTAAATCTAATTCACAAAGATAATTAACATATAAGTAATGCTGCATGAATTTTGACTTAAATAGTCTAATGTACATATAAATCAAACTTAAACTATGATAATATACAGATTTGTTTATTTTACTAATTATTGAGGATATTTTAATTTATATATTAGACAGATAGCTGACCAACTATTTTAAACCACTAAGTTTTTCATATATTAATAATTTGGAGAAAATATCAATAACTACCTGAAAAGTAAACTTATTCACAAAATATTGATGATGAATTTTCAACGTTCTGTAAAAAAAGGTGTAATGAGCAAAGTGGATATTTTCACCTTTATACTTAAATAGACATTGATACTAAATACTTTAACTATGTGAAACACAATTAAAATATGCACAAGCTTTTCAAAAAATAGAAACATACAATAGGTTTTTGTAGGAAAAAAAAAACAAAACAAAACATTTACCTATCAGGTAAATGTCTACTAAAATTCTTGATTTGTCATTTTTTCAGAAGACTAATGATATAAAAACATTTATAGGCCTGAGTACAACATATTTAAATTGGTTAAATACTATGAATGTATTTATTCGTTTCAGGAACTCTTAGAAACATTAAACTTGGGTAATAATTCAATTAAAAAATGGCCTAAGGTTAATCTGTCTTTCCCATCATTACAATATCTTTCTTTGGGATCTTCAATTACATCAGCACAAATTACTGGATTTTCATACCCAAAGTTGAAATATCTCCACCTTTCAGCAAAATTAATATATAATGCCAATTTCCAAGGAATTACAATTACTGAAGTTGATAGTTTGGAGGAATTAGATTTGGGTATTCTATACTTATCATATCATTTGAAATAATATTAAAACAAAAATGTCATTATCATATTTTCTTATTTGTTTTCAGAAAACTATATCATATATGACCTTCAGTTTCTAAATCACTTGAAAAACCTAAAAATATTACATTTCACAAGAATTACATATTATGGGAAAGATGTAACTTCAATGTCATCTGATTTAATTAAACTAAATTTAGATACAAGTCCTGAAATAGCTAACTTATTACTAAATTCCAAAAAATTGTTTCATCAATTAAGTATCCTAAGGTAAAGGAGAAATAACTCAAACTTAAAAAATTAAAATATGTCTTGAGAAACAATTAACAATGTTTCTTTTTTAGCCTAAGAAACAGTAATATTACTACCTTGGATAACAATCAAGCTGATCGATTGATGAAAACAATAAGTACTTTGGACATCAGTCAGAACCCTATAAGGTGCTCCATATCAGAATGGAGCTGGATTTTCAATAGAGTTCAAATACAACCATCATTTCTAATTGATAAAAATAACGTTGTGTGCAATACACCATCAGAACTAAAGGGAAAAAGTCTCCTTACAATGTTATATGAATTCTATCATAGTGAAGAACAGAAGAAGATAACATTTATGAGCATTATGGAGGAGTATGTAGCTACCTATGGTAAAGAAAACAAAAATATTCCAGAAGACACAGATAAAATAAACGATCCACAACATGAATCAAAAAGTAATATTGTTTATGGTATTTTAATTGCCTTGACTTTGATGGGTACACTTTTTCTTTTTATCCATTTATTTCTTAAAAAGCCAATTTGTACACCAAGGGGTGGTGATATTACTGTAGAATATTCTCGGAGCAATGAACGAGTAAATTTACGAAAAACTAATGCCTCTGAAAGTTAAATAATTAAAGTTTATTACTAAGAAAGTACAGAAATTGAGAACTTACGTTTAGATGCAGATGTGTTGGTACCGAACCCAAAGGTGGAGGCAGTTGTAGTAGAAGTACCAAAAGTAGGAGTAGTGCCAAAATTGAAAGCCATGTTTAAACTAATACCATTTGTTCAGTTCAAAATTTGTATAAAAAAAAACTTACAAAACAAACATTTCGGAACCCGGGAACGAGCACGATTCCGTAGGTAACCGTAGGGAGGTTATAATGATTGAAAGTATTCTATTAATTTTTTTGTTTTCATTATATCTTTGAAGAAAAAATATATTACGAATTATTTATTTATTTTACATAATTATGGTCGGCGAGTTTCGTTAAAAAGAAATGTTCTAAACTTTTTAGTTTTAAGGTATCAAAAATGTATTGATTTTAAGTAAATGTAGGATAGAAAACATTTTAGAGTTTAATTAGAAATTTGAATCAAATGCATTTATCAATAATCTGTTATTTTTTATATTCTACATTCCCTCTTTAGTTGTATTTACTAATAGAAAAGACATTAAAAACATCCTTCAAGAGATTAAAGAGTCTTATTACTTTTAATAATTTTATTTATAATACCTGTACTAATTTTATAAATAAAATGTTTCAACCTAAACATTGTTATTTTATTACTATATCACAACATCCTAAAAATAGATATCTAATTATGAAATGTAGTGAACTAGGCATCTAATAGGATATCCTCATGTTTAGTTGTATTTTAAGCAGAAACATTTCTAAAATTGGTTTACTGTTAGTTTGATTGGTCGGAAAAATGCTGGAGTCTAATGATACTGCTTACTTGAAGCAATTTTATTTAGATTTTATAAAAGAATTTAATGAAAATCAATTAACTCAGTTTTCAAAACTAAAGGATAGTTTTCAGAGATTTGATTATGTCAATGGATTGCCTGTAATATTTCCTAAGATAAATAAAATAAATAATGGTAAGAATAAAGATGAAGCTAAAATTTTAAAAGATAAGGGGAATAATGCTTTTCAAACTGCTAATTATGGTTTAGCATTAAAATTATATACAAAAAGCTTAATGAAGTCACCTATAAATGAAGGTAATAGCCATTTCAATATGAGTGCATGCTTTACAATATTTTTGTTTTTAAATCAGAATAAAGATCTTGTACAGTTCTGAAAACAATGATGTTACATTTGGAATAGGACATTAGGAATTAATTGTAAGCTATTCTCATGAAATTCTTCAGATATGTCCACATTTTTTAACATTAACTGTGTAGCTTTTAGTTTTTCTTGTTTAGTATGTATTATATCTGGTGAGCATACATTTTTTAAAGTATTGGATAAGCCTTAAGCTGATAATCATTAAATGATCCAGGGTAGCATGGCCCATTGTGGAAAGTGGTCTCCCTCTCTACCTGAACTCAGGATCTATGTAGGGTCCTGGGTTAAGAATTTGATAAGGAAGAGTGTTTTCTGAATTACAATACTGTATTATTTCTAGATGAAATTAAATTTTCAACAGTTGTTGTCTGTGAAGAATGGTGTTTTTGAAAATGGCATGGTGCACAAAAATTGAATTTTGTACAAGAGTGATTTTACTAACATTCTGTTTATTATATTCTGCTATTATTATTTTTTTCCCCCTCAGAAAGTAATGAAGTATCTATTATACGAGCTAATCGATCTGCAGCTTCATATCATTTAGAAGAATATCAAGCCGCTTTAAATGACATTGATTTAGCTTTGAGGCATGGATATCCTAAAGATTTGATTTATAAAATTAAAGACAGGTAATGTATTGTTTGTTATTTTTAAGAAACTATGTGTTTATATTGACCTAAAAATTTATTTATGTAATCTATAATTCTTCTTAACATACTAATTACTCATAAAATAAACAAAAACTCATTTATGCTTACCCATATATTTTAGAACAAATAAACTTGCGGCATTATATTTATATAAATCACTATCTGTAATTATTAAATTAGCCTATGAAGTATTTAACAGAAATACATTTATATATCAATTAAAAATTGAGATTACAGCTTGCAGTATTTTATTTATTTTTAATATAGAAAGGCAAGATGTCTATTGGCCTTGAAGCAAAATAAAACAGCATTAGACATCCTGAAAGAAACTCTCACAGCTTTGGATGATGCTAAATTGCCATTGGAGAGAAGACTGAAATGGCAAAAAGATGTACAAATTATGATTACAATGATGACTAAAAATAAACTTGAAGATGGTAATATATTTTGGAAATAAAATCCTGTTATAATTTGTCAGTAATATAATTACCTCGAATTTTTAATTATATAGCTAAAATAAAACAAAAGAAGCAGGATAAAATCCATGGTGATAGCAATAAATTGTATCCAGCATTAAATGATTCTATTGAAATAAAATATGACCAATATGCAGGTAGATATAGTGAAGCAAAGAGGGATATAGAACTGGGAGAGGTATTTTTAAGTGAAGATCCTCACTGTTCTGTATTACTGGAAAATCAATGCGAAACCCATTGTTATCATTGTATGAAGAGGTATTTTTTTCATTTTATAAATTGACAATAATATTAAATTAGTAATTAACTTATTATCTCATCCTTAAAATATTATTTATATACTCATATGGCTTCTTATGCATCAATCATCAATGTAAACAAGGAAAATTACCAAAGTGGAAATAAATATAAATTTATAATATTTATCCAATAGGTTATTTAAGCTGATGAGAGCAAAAGTAGTGTAAGTTATTTTGTTCTCATTAAAATTAATTTTCATACAAAAAAATTATAAATAAATAAATTAATTAGTAACAGCATTAACTCCAAACACTTCTAAATAGTTGGATATGCTTGTGACTGACCAGCTTTTACAGAAAAAGCTGTTACCCCTTACTTAAAACTTTATTGAACATCCCCATAAGTTTTAATTTCTCAAAATTGTAGATAAGGCTTTGACTACTTTTACAATCAATGACTCTATTAAGTGTTATGAAGAATTATTTCGTTCAGTAATTTTAACTGCTGGAATGAAAAATAATCCTTATTCTGGGAAATATTGCCCTCTAAGAACAATACATGTATTAAAATTGTATGCTTATAAATTTTTTCTCCTATTCTTTGTAATGAATTGCAGCATTTTTGGATATTGAAGATTTTTTGACAATACTTTTAGAAAAATATGTTTGTTATGTTTTAGGTATTGTAGATGCTTTCAAAGTATAAAATTATGTAATATTAAGATAAGTTTTCTGTTTATACTTGGTTATATTTTCAGCACTGCTGCTGGGGAACCATGTCCACTCTGCGATCAAGTTAAATTTTGCAGTGAAAGGTGCCAAAAATTGGCATTAAGCACATACCATCTGATTGAATGCCCAATACTCCAAACGCTATGGGGTTCTGGTATATCTATAACATGTCTCATGGCCCTCAGAATAATAAGCCAGAAAAATCCAAAATATTTTATTGATTTGGAAAAAGTACTCATGGTATTAAGTTCATTATTTATTGAAATCATTACTTAAAAATTGAATCCATAAATGTATTTTATTATTATCTTTTTGTTCTTAAATTAGGAAAATAATAAAGACCAGGAGTGGAATAAAAATCAGTACTCATTCAAGGACTACTGTACTGTCAATCAGCTGGTGCAACATGAAGACAAAAGAACAATAGATGCACTCATACATAAGACTTACATAGCAGTATTTTTATTCCGCTGTTTAGAAGAAACAAGTTATTTTAAAGGTTAATTTTGGTATTTTACTTTATAAATTCATACTGATTTGATATACATATCCTCAAGAAATATATATATATTTAAAGGAGTCCTTTTTTTAACTTAATCTTTTTAAAAAAGTTATAGGACTTTTTCTAAGGACCTGTGATTCCATGGCTTGTAGTCAGCCAACTGATCACTTAGATAGTCAAAAAATGTTGAATATAAGAGGCTAAACTAATGTTCAACTACAAAATATACATGATATATTCTTATTACTTATATCTTATACTAAACAAACTACCTCTTACATCCATGTCAAGGGTCATGGGTTCAGGGTTTTCAACCTAATGCTTTCAATACATTTTTTTTTATTCCACTGTACAAGAAGAGTGTTCATGAATTCAAGAACCCTTGGTCAAAAATTTTCTAAATTTTGAAAGGAATTTATGATTTTTCATTTTGAAAATTAAGTAATAATTATTGATTATCTTGACACAATAAGTATCCACTTAAGCTCCAATAATCAACCTGATTGTTTTTAGAAATTAAAATTTTTATTTCAAACTGAATTATATATACAATAAATTTGATATTTTTCTCAGATGTTCCAAATAATGAACAAAAGAGGTATTCTACTCTCATTGGTGGATTGTTATTGCAGAATTTGCAATTGTTACAGTTTAATGCCCATGAAATTTTTGATTTACAAATCTCTGAGTTAGATTTTTCAAAGAGCAAATCAAGATTTATTGGAGGTGGCTTGTACCCCACATTGGCTTTATTCAACCATTCGTGCGATCCATGTTTTGTCAGGTAACGAATACAACTTTTCATAAAATTAATATCTACGTACCTGTAGGAAATAATTATTTGTATTTTTAGGTATTTTCAAGGTACAAAAGTCTTTGCAAGAGCAATAAAACCAATCAAAATGGGTGAAATGGTATCTGAGAATTATGGTCCAATATTTACTGAGATGGAGAAAAATAAAAGACAAACTGAATTGCGAGAAAGATATTGGTTTGTCTGTAAATGCATACCTTGTTCTGAAGAATGGCCTTTACTAGAGGACATGGGGAATGATGAATTACGGTTTCGGTGCGATAATAAGAAGTGTACAAATGTGATTATTGTTCCAACCACTACAACTGATTTTATAATCAAATGTACAGCCTGTGGTAAAAATATAAACATTTTAAAGGGGCTTAAAGTTCTTCAGGTAAAGTCATAAATTTTAAAAAATTTCAGAATATAGTACACTTCATTATGATTATAGCTGGTTCAGAAAAAAAATCACACTAAACTAGAGAAATTGATACTGTTTTGATCTATTTCAAAATCATTTCAGATGCATAAGACTTTAGACTTTACTACATAATAACTCAATTCACTTTATAATAACCTAATGATACTAATATTAATATTCCAGGATTCAGAGGGGTTATATAGACTGGGACAGAGTTATCTGAAAAACGGAGAATCAGAAAAAGCAATGGCAAAATACACAGAACTCTTATTACTTCTTGATGACACTTTAGCACCGCCTTTCAGGGATTACCATCTGTGCCAGCAAGGTTTAAGAACTTGCTATCTTACAAATGGAAATATTGTTAAGATTTAATACAGTACAAAATGTTTTCAGAGTCCTAATGAATTTTTTCCAAACTTAAAAAACTACTTGATTTAACAATTTTTAACTAGGGCATACTAACAATGAAATACTTTTCCTAAATTAAAAAAAAAAACTAGATCCTGATTAACCTTGTCAAATGAAGGTGTCATTTTATCAAAATAAAAGTTTACATGGTATGTAGCATGCTAAATTATGCACTTTTTTGAACTTAGATTTAGACTCAGTTCTCAGTAGTTTTCTCTTTGTTATATAATGTACTAATATTCCCACTACCTTCATCAATAGTAGGCGATTCTTTTAATATCGCAAATGACCAAAAGAATGTGATAGGTCAAGGAACAAATCTGTAATCCTGTTGTAAACTATTGTTTTTGCATTTGTGTAGTGCATTCAGGGGAAATATTGCAATAATAACAACTTTCAAATCTGTTTTCACTAGAAATAAATGTATTAAGGGATTCCAAGTCCAAATAACCAAGTCCTGCAAAATGGTATGAATACAGTCTAGCTCAAAAACAAAAAGTTGTAAGAAACTAAAATGATGTATTTAGGAAAGGTATGCCTGGGATCTTCGATTCCCACAATATCCAGATTTTATTAATAAATAAAAATAAATTTACTGGAAGTGCCACTTTATACCGTTGATTTCATACACATTTTCTTGAAAACAGTTCCAACAAATTTTGATTAAACTTGGTAAATCAATGGGCAATGAATAACTGTCTTTAAAGTTAAGTAGGTATTACCTCCTTTGAAATCATCAGTCAGAGCATAAATGGCAAATTTTCAAAACAGCTTACTCTGATTTTCCCAACAACAAATATTTCCCTAGATTGAAAGCAAATTTTCTGGGTTTGCTGCAATCTGTTTCCTATGTTTTTAATGAAACAAAGTAGAACAGGCAAATTGATACTATTATGTATTTTCTCCTATAATCAAAACAGCTATCAAACTGAAAATGCTTTCTGTCAATTCAGGTTTGTTTTTTCCAGATAAATTTGGATGTTGTTCATATAATTTAAATATTTTAAATTCAAGATGCCTAGACAAGGTTATAGTCCATATATGTGCTAAAAATACTTCTAATGATTACAGTTAATACAATATTTTAATGAACTTAAGAGGAAATGAGGCTTGAAAACAAACACAAGGCATACCCTTCAATTTTATTCAGAAAATAAATTTCAATTATTATACTTTTGAAATGGAACGACTTGATAGACATCACAAATACATCAAACTATATAAGACAGTTTTATAGACATATACACAATATATACAATCTGATAATGATTTTAAACAAAATGATTTATAAGTTAATTGATTTTGAATTACTTAAAAATAAAAATTCATTAATGTGGTAAAAATGTTTTGTTTCAATTTTGAAGAACACCACAAGTCAATCTGTCATCATTATGTGATGGTAAAATGTTTTTTTTATGCAAAATATCACAGTTTAAATACATATATGAATTAGTTCATTATTGCACTACAAATAAATAACAAAAACCAATTATGTTATTTAAAATGTAACTGACAAAGTGAAAAATGTCTTAATTAAAAATTACAATTACTGATTAAAGGAATGAGCTACATCTTATGGCTTAACAATATTCATTTTTAACAGAAAGCAACGAGTCTGGTAATAATCACATAAGAATTAACCAAAATAGAAACAATAAAAAAATTATGTATTTATTTCAAGGAACTCGTTAGAGAATGGCTTCTAAAATGAAATTATTCTATTTAATTCTAATAAATAGTCTAGTAGGAAATTAAATCCTTTTTCATTTCCATTCAAAATAAATTTAGATATTAGAGCATAAAATAAATTTGAAATACAATTATGTCACTATGAGTATAATATTATTAAAATAGAAAAATTAAATATTACTGTCATTATACTCATAGATGTAAAAATGCCAATACTGCTTTTAAACAAGAACATGAAAACGTTTAAACTAAATATTTACTGAGTTTTTAACCCAACTGTAATAATCAAAACAGTTTATTTAAAAAATTATCGATATGATGTTTGGCAAGCTGGAAAACAAACATTTCATACAGAAAACTTTTTTACCCTCTTATTTGGCCAAGATAGCTACTATACATAAATTAAAATTATTTACAAAAGATCAGAAGTGGAGGAAATGACATTTCATACAGAAATGAAATATAAGATGGTTAAAATCCATCATTTGATTACATTAAATTATTATAATTACATTTCTTTCTTTCTTTTTTTTTTTTTTAAAGTCAGTCTCTCCTAAAATATAAAGCTCTTTGTCTAAAAGAAAACAATTTATGCCCTGAACTTGCATGTTCTGTTGATAATAGAACAGCAGAAAATAAAGTATCACATCATATAATAATTAAAAATGTATAATTTATAGATGAAAAGGTATAATCAAAACATGCACATTGAACTAATATAAATTTTACATCTAGTAAAACACAGAATGAAGACCAATCCATTAAGAATGTTTATTAGAATTCCTCGAACTAAAACTGGGAAAATAACTTTCCTATGATACAAAAACTACTCTGGTTCAAACAGGTAAGCTTAGAACATTCCAACGAGGAATTTTCCTTTGTTATATTAGATAGAATAAACATTGTAAGAAATGTTTGTCTATGGAATTATCAGATATTTTGAACTCCAATGGGAGTTACCATTTCTTCTTGTGTTCATCCATGGATACGCCTCCGGGTCCAAGAATAACAATCATAAGTAGGCCACCGATTACTGATAATGTCTGAAACAAATTAAAAAATAATACATTTTTTCAAATTATAACAAAAATCAATTGGATTATACTTAAATGTATGCATTTTTTCAAAATTAAAATCATAAAATTTAATAAAATTTTTAAAATATCGCTCGGCCCACCATTGAATCTAAATAACTAAGTCCCACAAAATGGTCTGTGAGAGTGAACAGTCTAGCTCAAAGATGAAGTCATACGAAACTGAAATTACATATTGCCAAGGATGTGACAACTTTTTTTGATTTTCTTGAAAATGCCTTGAATGATTTTGATTCGATTGAGCATTACAATGTAAAATTAAATGTTCATAATAGGTCATATCCTCATTGAAATAGTCTTACAAGGCAATTTTTTAAAAAATCTTCTAAAGTACCTTTAATTTGGTTTATTTTTAAAAATAAATAGTTCTAATAAGAATCATTAATAAACTATGAATAAATAAAAAATATTAAAGAATTTTATGAATAACTTAAGGAGAAAAATAGAAATATCTGATTCTGACAGGAAAAGCCGATATTAACCAATCTTTCCCGATTGCGTAATTTTCTGTTTAACTATTGTATTCTTGACAGAAACAAAAGTTATATTAATTATTCTCACCCTGAGAAAAACTAAAATTCAAATTTTTATGGCAACAAAAAAATAAAAAATTTTGGTTCATAATTTTCCTCTCCTCTGGTTTTTTTTAATCAAAAATCAGAGCAATAGTAATAGCTTCAACAGGAGCTCACCAATCTACACAAAACATGGGAAAATATGTAGAATGGTAATTGCATCTTGTGTGATAACCAGATTTTTAGCTTATCAATCTCTATATTTACTATAAACTATCAACAATAACATAAATTCTATATAAAATATTTGTAGAAGAATAAAGATGAATCTTACCTGGAAGAAATCATATTTCAAAAAGTCTCTTAAGGGTTTATATTCGGGTATTTGCCACCATGCATTGTGATATAAATTCAACAGAGATAACACCAAGACCAAAACAAAAGCACAGAGTTTAGTTTTGTATCCAATAGTGACCAAGATAATCATAATAGTTCCTATTATATCTTGTACAATCTGTAAAAATGAAATAATTTATGATTAGGTTGAATTACAATGAACAGTTAAGTTAGGGCCAAAGTTACTAATATAAGCAAATTTTCCTAAAATCACATGACAAAGAAAAATCTAGATCTGAGTTACATAAAGTATGAACTTCCTTAACTATTTATACACTAACATGCTCAAGTAAAGGCTGAAAAGTTTACCTCTTAAAGATTTTATTAAAAATTTAAAATTATATTTGTAACAATTTCCAAACTCTGTTCATTTACAGTTATGAATATAAAGATCTTGCTTAATACATTGTTTGTGCCCTGGTGAAGGCTTACATGATTTTAAGTCAAAATGTCATTTTGTAATAAAAACTTGTACAGTAATAGAAAAATGGATGATACATATTTGTGACTGAGTAAATCACAGGAAAAATGACACAGTAAAATATCTTTTAGCTATTATAGACTGTGCATAATAAATTCAATTGGTAATGAGTGAGAGATACATAACACCTTTAAAATAACATACTTAATAATAATCTATATAAAAAAAATTAATAGTAACACAGTCAATAAACAACCTGAGAAATTCGAAATATGTAGAACTTCCCTTATTATTGAACCGATTATAAATAATGGTATCCATTGAGAAGAATATACAGAAACCAAGATAACAATAACCTTGACAGCAATCAAGATCACAATAAGTGAAAAATATCTCAACTAGGTATTAATTAAAACTTAAAATAAGCAATTAAATTAATAATAAATAAATAAATGTACTTCAACCATTAAGAAAATATCTTCCTCTTTACGAAATAGAAATACTTTCTTTCATAATAAAACACAAAATTGGGAGATATTATGTTATCAGACAGTAGGTAAATGTAAATATTTCAATGTGCAATTGAACTGATTAAAAATATTGTTAAATTATTCTTAAAACAATAATGCAGTCAAAAATAAAAGGCAAAATGTTATTGCTATAACATATTATATAATTGCCATAAATCCTTACAATATTATCTATTTATAACTAACACAATATTATTTCTTATTTTTAGAATTTTTATTAACAACAATAAAATAAATTTCAGCACTGAGTAAATAATTATCAAAAAAATAACCACTACTGTTTGATAATGAGTGAATGAGTCTATGATATTAAACAATATTCCTTTAGATTATACAATCTCGAAGATTATAATATCATTCAAACAGATTACAATTTTGTGAAAAGGAGTATTGAACTGGCAGGTCCGAATTTTCCTGGATAAGATTTTCACTAATTATTTGCATAAAATAAAAAATATGAACAAGGAAATTAAGATATTTTTTCTCCTGGAGATCATTTACAATAGGATGCAGTTTTAGAATGTGATGAAGCTTCAAAATAACGATCAATAATGTTCCTGATACCTAATATCAATTTTAAACATTCACGAATGAAAAAAAAAGAAGAAAGCTGAATCTTTACACCATGTGATGAATATTTCAAATTCACTATTTACACACTTTTGTTTAGTCATTAAAGATTTAATGTAGATTATAAGTGAAATTTACTGCAAATATTGCTTTTTTTTTTTTAAAAAAAACAAGATTCATATAGATTCAAAGTAACATGTATGATAAATATAATTAATATATTTTTTTATTACGAGGTAAAATAAGAATACCTCTGCATCAGAGAAAAAACCTACAGAGTTATTGCCATTATAGAAGTTGGAACATGCTCGTGTGCTCTATCTTTATTGAATATTAACATTCTTACCGAGTCTACACCAATACATGAATAGTTTTAATTCCAAACTTAAAATCAATAAAAAATATTTTTAGGTAGACCTTATAAATATTCCATTATTATGTAATGAGAAAATGGTAGGCTATTAATATAATTTAACATATTTCACTCAGCAGCAAAGAATTTTATACTTTATTAATTATACAAAATTGAATATATTAATAATTAGATAACACATATCAATACCTAACCAAACAAACTAAATAATTTCCTTAATACTTACATGAATAGTAACCTTATTAATATGAAAATAACATTGCACACTTCAACTGATTGATCGATGTTCTTTCATTATATATGATGCATAATGAAAAGTAATAAAAATATTGCAACACTACAATTTTCATAATTAATCAAAACTTGAAATTGAAATACACAAACAATAAAAAGAAAATATGGGATTTTGAAACATATCTAATAATAACATATTTACGAAAAATGAAACTTACTTGAAGGAATGAAAATTCAATTCTAACCAGAGTGATAAACATAAATGCGAGTAGAATTCTCCCAAACAATTGCAAATAACTCTTAGGATTGTTGTCATCTAAAAAAATATTATTAAATACAATTAAGAATAAATCCATTAATTGAATGAAAAATAAACATAAATCCAAGGACATCTTTTCTAAAAGATGTATATTAAGACTAATTAAGTATAATTAAACAAAAAATGCTGAGTTCATTGCTCAGAATCCAAGCTATCAAGTTTTTATTTTTTCTACATCACTTTGAATAATAATGAAAAAATATATATAAATATAATCAATCGGAGAGCTCAATTTCAATGATAAAATGATACTGAATAAATTTTAAACTAGCCTGGTGATAAGTAAGAAATTCAACAGTAAATGGAAATATTCACTTAATCATGTGAAAAGATAAAATTCAATATTTAAGAAAAATATATGAATTCATATTTAGATTCTCTCAAGGTCCAGGAATGTAAAGGACATTCCTAAATTAACATATTTGCTTTCTATGGTTTCCACAATATCCTTACATAATAATGTAAAATAAATCACAAGATCAAAAACAAAGTACTTACCTAGAGTGGGAACTCCAGCGAACAGACTCCGAGCTTCTTTGCGTGAATCAGCTAGCACGAAAAGGAGGGCACCGATCAGTGCAAGATTCCTCAACAGGAATTGAAAATCCCATAGTATACTGTATGCTAATGTCTAGAATTGATAAGACTGATGATAATCATAAACAAAGGTTCAAAAATAATACTAAGTCCAGAATACAGATTTTACCTCACCTGTAATATTACAATAAAAAACAGTACTCCGACAGCTATAGTGACTTTCTTTTGTATTAGAACCATAACACAACCCCCCAATTGTCCCACTAAGTTCACTAAAACAAACATTGTGGCTAAAAATTGCCCACAACCCCATGACATGTCCATGTATTCCCTCTGCTCAGACCATTGTACCCACATCCTAATTCCATCTTCAAGAAAGGTTGAGATGAGGCACATTCGAGCAACAGTTGGTAAAACTCCTTTTGTCCTTTTATAAACCTGTTTGACATAAAATGATATCAGTAACAGATAATGACAATATTGTCACCTGAAATTTGTTTAAAATACAAAAATGAAGAAAAGATTAGGGCCGAAATCTTGAATAAAGTTTTAAAATATCAATCAGAGCACTCCATTCTAACTTAAGGAGAACAATATCACAAATAAGAAATAGATATGAAGTGAAACTTTTGCTCCACAAACGGTTTTAATTAATTTCATTCAAGATTGTGGTACAAAAAAACACTTTACAGACCTCCTCAGCAATATCTTCTGCTTTAGAAAGATATTCGTTGGGTATAGCTGCCATCCTACGTAATAAAATCTACAACGAAAAGAAATGAAATGAGTGAAACGTTCGAACTGTATGGCAGTGTCGCGTTGGACCCTACCATTTATGCTTTGCGCCACCTTGATTACTATCAGAAATCATGACATTAATAAATGATTACAGTACGTGTCCAAAAATAATAACAATACGTGACAATAAAGTTACATACTACAGTTGATTTATAAGGAAATAGTTTGTTTGTGTAAATATTCGGCTTCGTTGGCAGAGCTCAGTCTAAATACATGTTTTTATTCATATATGAACATTTATAATTTATTTTTTTGATCTTAAGGTTTATATATTTCATAAATATAAATTTAAACCTCAATTTATTTTAACATGGGTCCCAAATATCCAAAATTTAACAAAAGTTTAAAGGCTATCAAATTTAAACCAATAACCTCAATAACCTCGCCTACACAAACAAATTTGAACTGCGTTCACGTGCGGGGTTTTTGTTCGAGGGCTAGAAGTAAATAAATCTAAGAATGGATGAGTTCGAAAGAGAGGATATAGGTGATAAAAGTGTGTCTGCGAGTTTTAGATTGGCTAGTGATAGAATTAGTTTACTTACACCTTGTGAACATCCTGAATTGTATACCCCAGGGCAAGATATAGGCCCTGAAACGGGTCTACTAAGGTATATATTTTATTCTAAATCTTTATTAACTTTATCCTTGCTAAGGTAGATGTTATTTTCTTCATGAGACTTGATTAAATGAAGAAAAGATATCAAATCTTTATTTATTTTTTATAATCAGTGATTACCCATAACTATTGTTCAGCTTGAAACCTTCATTGATTTTAAATTCCTCCCTATTTATTAATAATGTTCCATTTGGTTAATAGAGGACATGGTACATATCAAGACAATGGACGCATCAAAGCCAGTGTTGCTGGTGTTCTAGAACATGTTAATAAACTTATAATGATCCGACCATTGAAATCAAGATATAATGGTGAAATAGGAGATGTTGTAATTGGAAGAATTACGGAAATTCAACAAAAACGATGGAGAGTGGATGCTAATGCTCGTTTAGATGCTGTATTGTTACTATCTTCTGTTAATTTACCTGGAGGAGAATTGGTAAATACATAAGAACTTCTATAAAAATCATTTATATATTAAGCAAGTTTGATAATGTATACTCTCATGGTTTAGTTGGTATGTATATTTCCCATGGCACATTAATTTTTTAATTCAATTAAGAGTTTACATTTTTTAATTTAATAAAGAGTGTTTACCCTAAGAATTGCAAAGTAATGTTAACCCAAGGGTGATTTTACTGGTCTCTTTGCTGATATTTAAAAGTTTAAATTATTGTTCACTGGACAGGCTTAAATATCTTTTTTGCTTCATGTTATCATAATGTATTATTACGAGTATTGTATTAATAGATGCTGGAGCGTTACTGTTTTGTATTTTTGATAAATGGCATAAAACCTCTTGGTCATCAATGCCAATCAATTGTTTGTTATAGTTACACAGTTTGGTCTATATTATAAATAAGATACATACCCTCACATGTATTCTCATATATATATAT